>NC_090646.1:411020603-411108103 GCF_040937935.1 Hyperolius riggenbachi | reverse complement strand
TGAGGAGGATGAAGACCACCCTGAGGATGGAGCCGCACCAGCCAGGGGAGAACTCATGCAGCAACAGAAGACTACAGACAAGGGTGGAGAGCAGAGGAAGCTGAGCAGGACCCCCAAATGTGCCAGGTGCAGGAATCATGGGGTCGTGTCCTGTCTAAAGGGCCACAAGCGCTTCTGCCGCTGGAGGGACTGTCAGTGTGCCAACTGCCTGCTGGTGGTGGAGAGACAGAGGGTCATGGCAGCCCAGGTGGCTCTCAGGAGACAGCAAGCCACAGAGGTCAGTACCCTGGCGACAATACTATGCCTTCATGTCACTAACCAGTCTAGGATAATGTATTGCGCTCAACACAAGGAGAAACTAGACTTCTCCTTCGCTTTACATTGAAGAGTACTTTCAAACAGGTGTCACTCCCACACAGTAGGTGAGCGGCCAGTGAGGCCAAGTGGAAGTGTCCCTATTGAATTGTGACTGGTCCAGAAGAAGCGAGATGTTATCATTATTTCGCATTCTTCAGCCCATATACTGGTCACACTGGGAAAAGTCTTCCTGGAGTAGTTAGGGATCTGTCTGGATCTAGCATTTTATTATTCTTCCATCTGATAAGTTAGTATTGTCGTTTACAATGAATAACCACTGTATATTAGTTATCATTTCCACCTAGCAGTCCCCATCTCTGCAGTGACATAAAGCAACCAGGCAGACTGGCATGTTTAATAACACTGTAAATATTTTTATAAAGGACCCCGGCGTGTAATGAGGAATCACGTGTGGTTATATTTCCAAATGTAATGAGAAGTACACGATAAAGAAGCGAGAATTCCTCAGACTGGGAGGAGGAGGAGGGGTACAGTGATCGGAGGGGAAGTTGAACCAAGGGAAACTATCACTCTCTACTGTTATGTGTTTTGTAGTTGCATTTCACACACTGCTCTGCGGTTCCCCTATATCCTAAACTATACAGGATTTCTTTTTTTCTTATTCCTCTGAGCACGACTCTTCTGTTGTAAAGCCCACAAGCACTAGCAAACAATATGACTGTAGTTCACTAGTTCTCTAAAGTTTTCTGTAGTCTAATTTAGCGCGTACTAAACCCCAGTGATCTGGTACAGCTAATAAAGGAGTTATTTACACCTGTCTGAGTAATTGCTTTGGCTGGGTATTTGTAGAAAAGCAAGTGTAAAAATCAACCCTTTAGTTAATGAAACCCAAATGCGGCTCCATTTACAAGCTGCAATAAAGCGCTGAGATGTCATGTAAACAAATCCAGATCTGCAGGACGGTTTCAATGCTGTTGTTTTAGTTGCTGAGGTATAGGGGAGAAACTGTGCGATGTGTTTGGAGAGAGTGGTGTCAATATAGAGAGAGTAATGTTGGGGTGTCATTATAGAGTAGTGTTGGAGTGTCAATATAGAGAGAGTAATGTTGGGGTGTCGTTATAGATAGAGTAGAGTTGAGGTGTCATTAGAGAGGAAAATTAAGTGTTGGGTTGTCACTGGAACGAGTAGTGTTGGGGTGTCATTGGAGAGAATAGTGTTGGGTGTCATTGGAGAGAATACTGTTGGTGTTGGGTGTCATTGGAAAGAGTAGTGGTGGGGTGTCCTTAGAGAGTAGTGTTAGGGTGTCATTATAATGAGAGCAATGATGGGGTGTCATTGTAGAGAGTAGTATTCGAGTTCATATTAGAGAGTGTGGTGGGGTGTTTAGAGAGTAATATTGGGGTGTAATTGTAGAGAGTCAGTTGAGGTGTCATAAGAGAGAGTAGTGGCGGGATGACATTAGAGAGAGTAGTGGCAGGGTACCATTAGAGAGAGTAGTGGCAGGGTACCATTAGAGAGAGTAGTGGCGGGATGACATTAGAGAGAGTAGTGGCAGGGTACCATTAGAGAGAGTAGTGGCGGGATGACATTAGAGAGAGTAGTGGCAGGGTACCATTAGAGAGAGTAGTGGCGGGATGACATTAGAGAGAGTAGTGGCAGGGTACCATTAGAGAGAGTAGTGGCGGGGTGACATTAGAGAAAGTAGTGGCGGGTTGACATTAGAGAGAGTAGTAGTGGGGTGTCATTAGAAAGAGTAGTGGTGGGGTGTTATTAGTTAGACACATCAGTGATGACTGTGCTGCTGTATACGGGGGGATCACAGCAGAGCCGGTGCCATGGGTAGCATTGTCACCTCACAGTGTCACAGGGCTTCCATGTCTGTCACACGTATTTAAGCGCATCTAGGCTTTGTCCCCTGGGTTTGCACTTATGTCAGCCTGGTAACATAATACTTAAAGCGTTCTCCAGTGTTTTTGTCATATCAGTTGGGTGTTTTCTTCAATTTTTCCGCGGTGAAGCTGTAGAGTGACAAGTATTTATGTGCTGGTGGTGCAGCACCTTATAACAGTGGTGGTGCAGCACCTTATAACCCTGTCACACAAGCGTCCCCAATACAGATTATACTGCCAGGCTCGTGCTATTCAGGATATGCTTTACTTGCCGAAAACGCCGTAATTAGTTATAAAATGTGATTCGCTTTTCTAGATGTTTGACTAAATCCATGAAAACATCTCTTTAATTTTGTTAAACTATTCGTTTAATATTCTGGCTGTGATTCTCAATGAAGATCCAAAGTGAGCCGCAACGAGGAGAACAAAAAGTGCAAGAATAATGCAGTTACCCCGGGCAGGCAACCAGTCAGGTATCAGCCTTTTAATGTCATGAGGATGCTGACTGGTTGCTCTGGGCAACTGTAGTTTCCCTTTACACCAGATTGGATAAAACAACCCTGCAAACGAATTCACTTTAAACAGTCAATTAATGCAGGGAAAATAGAAACAAAACAAACAAACAAAAATACAAGCATGAATTTCAGCTAATAGAGGTGGAAATAGGCTTTTACGGTTAAGAAGTAAATGAAATAAAGTGAATCAGTATAATAAATAATTTTAGAACATCTTCCTTTTGGAGATAAGTACAGTAGTATTTATTGTAAAAGTTCGCACAGTTTATAGAACAGCCACCATGCGCACAGCTAGGCGTAACGAATGAGCCGCAGTCACTGTAGAGAAGAGCAGGAGCAGCACATGGGCGATAAGAAGTAGGTGACTTGCCCTGGCAGCCCCTATGGTAGGACTCCTAGCTCCGCACCAGTACACTGCAGCAGATGGCTGCGGGCACCTGTGTGATTAATGATGCTGTACCAGAGGCAGCAGCTCAAGTCACTTGCATGCAGGAAAATGCCCAGTGTTTCCAGTCTAAACAGTGAAATGGAGAGGGGCTATTTAGTGTTGAAACTCATAAATATCCACTTGCGCTTTTATTGTGTTTGCGGTAGGTTGAGGCTCTGGTTGTTTCCTGCTCACCGGATGACAGGTTTACATGTTCAACAAGGTCTCTGTTTAGCTTCCCTAAATGAGACGATCAAGACAAACTGTTTTTGTCAACAAGTTTCAGCAACTGACATTCCTCCTCCCCTGCTTGTGTATATTCACGGCAGGGCCTGTCTGTGTGCCTTTGCCCCCTACTTCTTCTTATTGTTTTATACAGCACCAACACATTCTGTGGCACTGTACAGAACAGGAACAAAACATGGTGTACATGACAGTGGTACACACCAAATATAGATACTGGTACATAATATAGAATTGGTAGACCTAGTAATTATAATGAGGAATATAGCAAGATTAACAAAATATATAGCAAATTCCAAGACACAAAAGGATGAGAGCCCTGCCTTTGCAAACTTACAAACAGGTTCTATTCTGGGAGATTGTTCACAAGTTTAATTTGTTTGTAAATGGAGTCCTGTGTTTTACATGGTGAAATATTGATAAATGATTTACTTTCGGTCAACTCCAGATTTGGACATATAGTATTAGCCAGAGGTGCCCACACTTTTACACCCTGTGAGCTACTTTGAAAATTACAAATTGAAAATGATCTACCAGGTAGAATCTACCTACAGATGCAAGCTACAGCTGCAGCGCATGCCCAGCGGCAGTTCTGCAGTGATTACCACAAGCCGCCACTCAATTACATATATATCATAGAGTCCTCCTTAGTAAGCCAAATAGAAAAGTGCTTGACCAACTAGAGTCACAATATCACGCTCAGAGCTGGTTTACACTGGGGCGAAACTTCAGCACTTTGTTGATCGGCAAGAGCTGCTACTAATGTATCCCTATGGATACATTCACACTGCAGCAGTTTCAATTAATTGCAAATGCGCTGCATGCAGTGTTTCTGGGGCGATTGAGCAGTTATTCTCGTTCTATTGAATGGAAATCACATTCACAAGCGCAAATCGCAAGATTTTTCCCCCCAAATCGTGATCGCGGAGCCGAATGCGATTGCGTGCAAAATGCTGAGTGTGACCCAGCCCTCGGTGTCTGACTTAACTGTAATCAGCAGTAGCACATAATGCTTCTAAATGTATACCCCCCCCCCCCCCCCCGCAACATCATATCTATGCTGCTGTGCACAAGTTCAGTAAAGTATATCGCACTAAGCTCATCAAGCTCATCCAAGTCAAGGAGATAGAGTACGATGCGTATGTCACTCAGGTGGGTGGTGTGGGATCTCCCAGTATGTTTTTTTTTCCACTGCGCTTATAAAGTGTTTTAAACTACTTATAACAATTAATGCAATATTGTAGCATTTAATTAGAAAAATATGTGCTACGTGTTTGTGTCCCTGGAACATTGTAACTCGAGTCTGTTGTAAGTAGGAGGCTGTCTGTATACTGATTGCATGCTGCTCCTACTTGTGTATATTCACATAGCTTGTATGGCATTATTGTATATAGATTTTGTACTGCTCTTGCTTGTGTATGTTCACAGAGCATATTTCATACAGATTGTGTGCTGCTCCTGCTTGTGTATATTCACATAGCCTGTGTGACATTGTTGTATACTGAGTGATTGTGTGCTGCTCCTGCTTGTGTTGTGTATATTCCCACAGCCAGTGTGGTATTGTTGTATACTGAGTGATTGTGTGCTGCTCCTCCTTGTGTATACTCACATAGCCTGTGTGACATTGTTGTATACTGAGTGATTATGTGCTGCCCCTGCTTGTGTATATTCCCACAGCCAGTGTGGTATTGTTGTATACTAATTATGTGCTGCTCCTCTTGCAGGACAAGAAAGGCCTTACAGGCAAACCGGCTGTAGCAGAGAGGAAAACTGTCTATCAGAGGCATATAAGAACCCCCAGCCTGCTGGCTAAGAGCATCCTGGAAGGTAATGTTACACCAACCTTGTATTTTCACATACAGTCAAATAAGAAAATCAAGCCACGGAATGTCTTTTTATTTTCCATGATCATGATACTTTCTGTACTCTCCTTTACTCCTACGCTCTGAGCTATTAAACATGGGAATGCACATATGTTAGCTCAATATCAGGCAGAGGGGTATGATATCAGAGTCTGTACACTAGGTGCTAGTACAGGATGTCAGTGCACATCACTGCACTGCACTGCTGATTCTAGTACTGTGATTCCTGTAATCTCACTAAGTAAGACACAGATCACCCTGCCAGACAGCTTGAGTCATTGGCCACTACATAAAGTAGCAGGAGAACATAGGCAAGGAGAAGATACAGCAAGAGGATAGGCTGCAATGCCATAGGGATCCCCATAGCAACTGCTGTGGGGCACATTGCCATTGGGGGCCTGGTCCTGGAGTTTTTTTTTAAGTGTATATTTATTCGTCATTGTTTTCTCCTTCCTTGTTGTTGCTCTGGCTCCCCCCTGCACATATTTTGCTATGGGGCCCAGTGAGTTCTAGTTATGCCCTGTTAGGATGTACTATCTTTACAATCGCAGTGCAGAATGATATAGAATAATATTTAGGCATGATGAAAGTGCTCGCTACAGTACTACAGAGGGCAGGTTTGAGTGCAGATATGACAAGACAACACAACTAGGCCTGATTTACTAACAGCAAGCATATACTGCATTTGTTGGTGATGACTAGAGAAAGTCAGTACGATGCAAACAGATCTGGTTTGCGTTCAGGTTTGATGCAAATTGTATGCATCTTGGGATTGGGCCAATCATATGCTATAAAAAACCATTTGCATTACATTTTCATTTTCATGCAAGCCCGAAAAAATCATTGTCTTACTGATTATCCCTGGGGGTGACCATTAGCCAGTTTATTGCCCAGGCACACCTATGCATTTGCACAATGGCCTTTGCATGAACGGACATGTCAGTGATTGACAGAAGGTCTGTTAGGCTTCGTTCACATCTAAAATGAAAATCGCTGACGGCTGCGTTTTGCGATTTTGAGAGTGCTTTTTTTCCCCCTCCCGGAGCTTACCTGGGCGCTACGATTTTGTGTAAAGCGCTTTTCAAAGCACTTTTGCAGAGCAACTTATTTATTCACTTCCTGATGCAAGTCCGGAAGTGAACTCTTTGACCCAGAAAAGAATAAATACAATGTGAAGCAGATATGTATAATGATTCCACTGCGCACTCCTTAGTGACCAGATTCTAGCCACCTTGGTTTTCAGGTGGATCTCAGGCTCAGCACTGTGTTTCACCAGGCCCTCAGTGAATCACACCCTCCAGTTCAGTAGACTACGTCCTACGCAGTATCGCTATGTACAAGCTATCTCGGTGTGGTAATGCTGAAAGCGGTCAGTTTAGATAATTGCGGGGAAGCCAGTGATGATGAGGTCACATGGGTAGAGGGAGGGTCCAGTGGGGATTGAAATTCAGGCTGCGGACTGGCTACGCTAGCCCCTGATGAGTCTGATTGGAGGACGAAACGCGTAGGGCGGAGCCAGTGCGCGTGACGTCATTACGTGCGGAAGTTCACGACGGGAACGCTGTAGCAACTCGTGGGAAAGCTTGGCAATAACGGGAACCTTCTGCAGAGCGGGACGCCGTCGGGAAGCCGTATGGGGGCTCCAGACGATCAGCATTGCCGTCTAGATAAGTTTACTTCTTCCTTCCAGTCTGTAAGTAGGCTATTGGCGCGAGAAGCGCAGGTGTGGAATCTGAATGTGCTTACATACTGTGCAATGAGGAGTTTTTATTGTGCTTTGTTTTAAAGTTTTTATGAAGAATAAATGCATTTTTCTACTGAACTGGAGGGTGTGATTCACTAAGGGCCTGGTGAAACACAGTGCGGAGCCTGAGATCCACCTGAAAACCGAGGTGGCTAGAATCTGGTCACCAAGGAGTGTGCAGTGAAATCATTATACATATCTGCTTCATATTGAGGATACCCCCACAGCGAACCCTATTGTATTAACTCATGCTATAAGGACTCTGGTATTTATGGACTTTATTGAAAAGCAGTGGCGCAGCCGGTTATAATATACAAATAAATACAATGTATTTATTCTTAAAAGCGCGAACACAATCGCTGCACAAAGTGATTTTGTGAGCGTTTTTACTATACCTTCCATTGCAGCAAAATCGCCTTAAAAATGGTGCAGGCAGCGCTTTGCTGAGCGGATCGGAAAACAAACCGCTCAGATGTGAAAACTCTCATAGGAAATCATTGCACAATCACTTTTAGGACGATTTTGAAAATCACCGGTGCTTAAAAATAACGCAAAACGTCCTAGGAGTGAACAAGCCCTTAGGCTGGGACCACACTTGTCAAAATTACATGCTTTTTTCCCCACATACAAAATCAGATTACAGCTGAAAACTAATGTTAGTTAATGGGATGGTTCACAGATGAATGCAACTTTCGCTTGTGGTAAGAAAACATACTCTTTGTTACATAATATCGCACAAACACAAATGTGCAGCGTATGCGAAAGGTGTGGTCCTAGCCTAAGATATTGCTGGCTATGAGTAAATTATGAAAATCAAAAAAAAAAAAAAGAAAGAAAGAAAAGTAAACTAGTTAAAACATGTATGAAGTATTAAATCAAACCTACATATCAGAGTTCAAAAGTGTCAGTTTTTAGAAAAAATGAAAACAAATAAATCCATAAAAATTGTGGTCAGCATTTTGCTTAAATAATTGGTGATAATGCTACAGCACTGATCTGCTCAAAGACATCAATGGGAAGCCTGTCTCTGGAATGGGCAGCTATACACAAGCAGAGGCAAGAGAAAGGCTGCACATTGGCTGTGTTATATGAGTATTAGACGTGCTGACGGTAGCCGGCTGTGCATTTCTCCAGGTGTACGGCTGCCCACATATAGACAGAAGGAAATAGATTGTCAGTGATTTATTGGCTGTGTGGTATTTATATTCTAGTATGTCTCCCCTTATGCAGGTGTCCAAAACTGGCTTCATGAATAATAATGAGTTCTTTGTGCTTTTTATCAGAGCAGGGACAAGGTCCTCCAGCACCCAAGGCTGAGACACCAAAATGCGCCCCTCCATCCCTCCCATCCCAGCTGTCACACACTGATTGCTATTAGACTAAGAGGGCCACAGGGTCCCAACACCTTAATATCTAGTTATCTGGCTTGCAGTCACTGCCATGTATCCCCTTTCCTTATTTTTCTGCTTCATACACAATTAGGAATGACAGCTGAATGAATTGTGCGCCCCCTCCTACACTGCGCCCTAAGGCTGGAGCCTATCCAGCCTATGCCTCGGCCCGGCCCTGCTTTTTATTACTAATTACCCTGCGTAAAGATAATGAGGCCTTACGATAGAAGTTAAATATACCATATACTGATTGTGTGGGAGTTCTTTTTTGTGACATCACCACACTGAATATATGCAGCCATAAATAGATCCTATTTTGATCATCCTGAAATTCTATTGAGACATAAATGCATGTATAAGTTATATAAATTCAATAATAGCACAAGTAAAGTCACGTTAAAACTTATATGAGATGTGTTTACCGTAATTCATTGCAAAGGCACATTTCTAAAAGTAATGATTTACATTAGTAAGAAAATAAAATAGTGAGGTTTGCTCCATATTTAACTTAAATTTGATATTCCTTTTTTTGTTTTTTTCTTAGGTACTTTTTATTACTTTTCAAGAGGCTATATATAAAAAAATAAATTTTCTAGATAAGATGAGAAAACATTTCCCTTGAGAAAACTCAGAAACAAAAATGACTGATCTTGCCCCATTGTTACACAACACATACTGGACAGATTGTTTGATAAACTACATGAGACAGTCCAAATTAAGTAAAATCTTTTATCATACAGCAAGTATTCTTGAAAACAGATGTGTTAAACATAAGGTGCCCATATATACTGGCAATCATGTTTAAAGAACACCTGAACTGAGCAGTATATGGAGGGCGGCTGCCATATTTTAACAACATAGGCTGCCATATATTCCCTTTTAAACAATGCCAGTTACCTGGCATCCTGCTGATCTTTCATGCATCAGTGGTGTCTGATTTACACACCTGAAACAAGCATGCTGCTAGTCCAGTCAGACTTCAGTCAAACATCTGATCTGCATGCTTGTTCAGGGTCTATAGCTCAAAGTATTAGCAGCAGAGGATCAGCAGGACAACCAGGCAATTTGAATTGTTTAAAAGGAAATAAATGTGGCAGCCTCCATATCTCTACACCCTTTATTTGTTTTCCTTTTTCCTCATACCCTATTTTTGCAGCCTCCATATCTCTCTCACTTCAAGTGTCCTTTTATACTATTTATTGTAATATGTGTGGCCACCTTAACAGATATGATCCTACATTCTTTGTGGAACCCTTTCCCAGATAGCCCCCGAGAGACAGATGCTTAGCTTTACTGTCTTCACATTCATGCCCTAGAGAGGTGAGGCCTCTTTTCCACTGACGGTTGATAGGCAGTGAAATGCCTTTTAAACTCTCACAACTGCTTGCTGCTGCCTGGTAACTGTTCACTGCTGCCTGGTAACTGCTCACTGTTGCCTGGTAACTGCTTGTTGAGCACACAGCTCAACAGTCCGTGTAAAAGAGGCCTAAAATGGACAAAATGGGAGAGCATGAAGGGTGTGTGTCTTTAACTTGATTCTTACATACACGGACAACCATACTGATCTCTCTCTCTCTCTCTCTCTCTCTCTCTCTTTCTCCTCTCTTTCTCTCTTTCTCTCTCTCTCTCATTCTCTCAGTGACACATATGTTTAAACACATTTGAGACTCAGAGAGAATCTGTCACCTATGAGAGCTGTTGAACATGCAATACTTCAGTGAGACAAATGATAACACATAATGGGTATCATTCATAAAGCATTTCCGCATGCGGAAATGCTAAAAACAGCTGACTTTACCGACCACTCGGCAAAGTCAGCATTCATAAAGGCTCTTTCCGCATGAAAAAAAGACATACCGAGCAGAGTGATAAATCACCGCCTTGTGCGGTGATTAACGGAACAAATGTAGCAAAATGTTAATTCATAAAGAATACCGCCAGCGGTGTCAGGTCGGAAAGTCCCGCTCCCTCTGATGTGGCGATAACAATGTTAAGTGAATGGAGACACACAGACCTCCCAGGCAGCTGCAGCAGAGCGGAACACGGAGAAATGTATCAACTCGGCAGCTTCCGTGTCTCCGCCTGCCTACCGCCTGCCTACCGCCAGCCTAGTTCGGGGAATCTCCGCACTGCCACCGCACCTACACACTTCTTTATGAATGCCCACCCAGAAGTCTAAAGTACCGGTTGCGGAGAAGAACGGTGTTTTCCCGCACTACCGACAGCCTCTTTATGAATGATACCCTTTGTCTGTGAGGACATTAAATGCTATTTTAAGCCAAAAGGTGGATTATGGCTTTGAATAAAATAATGGTAACATTTAAGATGTGCATGGTTCTCCCCCTAGATGGGAAGATTTTCTTTGCATTCATGTACAGACAAGAAGTGGATAAATCTATTTAGCATGGAGGAGAGGTTAATACAATTTTAGCGTGGTGAAAATCTTGAGTATTTGTCATTTTTTTTTATTGCAGTTCCTTATTTTTTTTTACCCAGTGACACCTTAGGCTCATATTGGACTGTTGGTGTCACTAGCATAGATCCCCAGTGGGGGCAGCAATGATACACTGACAGAAGGTCTTCATTTTGCACTCAGGCGAATACATAAATATGTGTTTTGGGTAATGTTGGGCTTAGGTGACATAAATTCTACAGAGACCAGATCCCTCTCTTTCACTTGTCAATGGGGGCCTGGATTTTTGGAAAGATAGATAGTTATTGTATGATTCCTAGGGGCATAGCTACGGGGGCCAAGGGCCCCAATGCAAACTTTACATTGCTCCCACCACAGCACTGTATGCATAATAATCACATGATCTATACCATTAAAACCGAAATTACAAGGACAGTTACTTTGTGAAAGAGATGTAAGCAGGGCTTCATGAATCATTCCCACACTTCATAGCACAAACAGAGGTGATCATTATTACTACATCAGTGGTAAAGAGCTAATGCAGGTCCAGGGCCCTGGTACGGTCACAACCTCTGCATCCCCCCATTGCTACGCCACTGGTGGTACCTCACCCTGCCATCAGTATTATGATCTTCCTTTAGTTGGGAAGTGATTCCCTTTAAAGGACATTTGAGGTGAAAATAAACTGATGAGAAAAACAATTGTATTTGTCCTCCTTCTCCTGTCAATGACTTTCTTTAGATATCCCACAGTTTCATTTTATATTTAAATTTAGTTTTTAAGTTTTTACTATTTAATTGTCTCTGCTTAATGACACCTTAATTGAAGTATGCCAGAGCATAAATCTATGAATTATTGACCCTTTTTTATCTCGTTCCTGCTCTCAGAAGCCATTTACTGACAGGAAAAGGCTTTATGGCTGTAATTACTTATCAGTGAGGGTTATGCTATATTCTGACCCAGTCTGACCCGGGCCCGACACGGACAAAAAGTGTCACTTGCATACCTGATATTTAATTTATTCAGACAGAGAACAAAAAAAGGAACACAGCCTAGTTTTTTGTGGGCTTGCCACTGTCCATACACATGTCTATCTCATCATGTCACATGTCACCTCAGTTGTCCTTTAAGGTGGCTAGTAGAGAAGTGGCATCATTTAACAATACTACAGCCGATTGATTACAATCACAAACATCAGCTGTCCACAATGCATAACTCCACAATGCCTGTAATGACATCTTTTAAACCTCGGGATTTAGACGTTCTGGTTTTGCATTGTATTTTACTTGCTAATGCCTCTGTCAGTCGTACTTCAGTTTCAACATTCTCCACTGGGATTAACAAACAAATATAATAGTATTTTGCATGGAGAAGTGCCAGCACAAGATTCTAGTGTCATTCTCTCACAAAGAATATTATATTATGTGTATATATATATATATATATATATATATATATATATATATATATATATATATATATAGTTTATTCCATAAAAGTCTCCTGTCCATTCTTGTTGGAAGTATCAATTCAGTGACAATTCATTTCTAAACCTAGAAACAAAGCTTTTTCTTTTTCGTTTATAATTACAGTTCTTTGTGGTCTTTTGAGAACATCTATAG
Organism: Hyperolius riggenbachi; assembly: GCF_040937935.1. Lineage (NCBI taxonomy): Eukaryota > Metazoa > Chordata > Amphibia > Anura > Hyperoliidae > Hyperolius > Hyperolius riggenbachi. The sequence continues at coordinate 411,095,679 of NC_090646.1, read as the reverse complement.
AGAGTACAGCTATCCCCTGGCACCACTGACTTTATTATTAGCAAGGATGGCCATTGGCCAATTACATGTTAACAATTCTGAGTGGATGCACATTTTATGATAATTGTATGCAAATTTACAGGGCGCGGAAATGGACTAATCGATTGCCACTGTTGCAGCGTTTTATTAGTTTATTTCCAATAATATTGCATAATTTTGCATAAAATTGGCATCAGCTCAGAACTATTGGCATCTCATTGCTTATTCTTAGTTGTCAGCGATCGGTCATGCTAGATTACAAACAAGCAATTATTTTGTTCTTGCATTGCTGTCCCCAATCAGCTTCCCCCACTTCCCTCACCACAGAACAGAACATGATGCTTGACCAAGGGCAAGCAGCAAGTCTGTACTGCAATTGCTCATAAACTATCACTTTGAAACAATCACAAATGATGATTTTGGGGAACAGTTATTGCAAGTGAGCATGTAGCTTTAATCATATGGATCATTTCAATGGCTTGTGTGTTTGGACAGAAGTCTCTGCTGTATTCTATCATCTGCAGACCTCCCCCTCTGTGCTGTTTTCCCTCTTATGTCTTGCTTTCCTGCTCTTAACTGTCTGTCTTTTTTCTTTTTTCCTAGTTCGAGTTTCTTCTCATCTGTAACGCTTTGTACATTGTGATGCGGCTCTAGGAAATATACATGCCATCAGTTCTAGGTATGGCCATTTTTCCTGGCCGTGGTACCGTATAACAGGTGTCAGACACTATCGACTGGGTGGTCCGCTTTTGTTACATACAGATTATAGTATCGCTGCACCAGCAGGATGCAGAATGAATTCACACAGTTATGCTTTTAGGCAGCAGCGGTGCTAGTGGTTTACCATATTTGGTACTCAGTAGTAAAGCATGAAGAAGTTCTTTAGCAGGGGACTACAAAATATTTGCTGTTATCATACAAATCCATCAGATTTGAGGCAGGACTGTAGAAAAAAGTACACACTGTTTACAGTATTACTTTAGAAGGACATATTATACTAATGTTAGGTACACACCATACAATTTTCTGGCAGATTTTCCTGCCAGATCGATTATTTCCAACATGTCCAATCTTATTTTCGATTGATTTTCTGATCATTTTTTTAAATCGTTTTTCGATCGATTTTCATAGAACTGAACAAAAATCGATGAAAAAAACGATAAAAAATGGTCAGAAAGTCAAACAATCGATCGAAATTCAGATCATACATGTTGGAAATAATCGATCTGGCAGGTAAATCTGCAAGAAAATTGTATGGTGTGTACCTAGCATTAGAAATTTTGGTGATCGTGCCTATTACAGTCACGTCCTCTGCTGTGGGGTCTTTCTCTGCCTCTGTCTGCTGGGCTGTCTCTATAGTTATATAGTTATAGCTCTATAGTTACTCATATAGGAATCAAAATCATAATCAGCAAATCTCTGCACTGCCATTGTTTGTAAGTGACCTGTCTGGGCTGCAACTGTACAATCTGCAACCCTGCCTCAACATTTCCTCCAACACAAGTTCCATTTTAGCTACTGAGGATGTAAGGGAGTACTATTGAATAGTGAATAGACCTTTTTTGTTTCTCTACCTTTATTTATTTTACTTTTACATTTTGCACTAACGAGGATGGGCTTAATTTCGGGATCAGTTTGACTTTGAAGGCTTAGTTCACATCCAGCTTTTTTTTTGTTTTTAAAGCTTTTATTAGTAACTTCATAAAAATATATGCACTTGAGAATTAAGTTGAGTAAAACGTTCCTTTTCAATATGAAAAGTAAAAATACCTGTTACAGTGGGTCACAGGTCCCCAATTCCTCATTACTGACACCTGATGCCTCCGCACACTTCCCTCCACCCTCCTTGGCAGTTTGAACTTAGCCTCCCGCCCCCACTGATGACTAGGTAACTGGAGTGGTGTATGCAGGTCCTTCTTACATTGGCCACCAGAGCCATCCTCACCTAGTAACTGACAGCCTACCGACTACCATGTTGGTTGTGAAGAGTTGAGCATACAGTCAGGTCTATAAATATTGGGACAATGACACAATTCTAACACTTTTGGCTCTATACACAACCACAATGGATTTGGAAATGGAATGAAATGAATACAATGTTCTGTAACTGCTGACGGTCAGCTTTAATTTGAGGGTATTTAATTCCAAATCAGGTGAACGGTGTAGGAATTACAGTTTGCATTTGCCTTCCAATATTTATAGACCTGACTGTATGTAAGCCATTGCAACATGTATTTTTAATTTTTAAATTGCAAAAATGTAATATTCTTGGCATTTTTTTTATCAAATGCATTTATTTTTTTAATACAGAAATTTTTGAATACAGAAAAAAAAGAAAAAAAATACAGAAAAAAAATAAGAAGAAAAAAATGAAACGTGAAGGGGAACTTTAACTTTCCCACACAACGCTCATTTGTAAATTAAGGGGAAAGTACAGGGTTTCCCTGACTTCGGGGGCCCAAGAGAAATGGCCTCCTTTGGTTCATGTTTCTATTCCTGAGCAATCAGCTGTGGGAATAAGTAGTGTTTTCTTGAGAAAGTCCCAGTTATTTATCAGAACTTATGACAAGCAGATACACAGATTCAGAGCATCAAAATGTAATACAAATGGACAAACTTTAGCCAAAAAGATGGCAATAGAAAATAACTTCAGATTTTGAAGTAACACTGTTATCTTCTGAACCACACACTGGCCATTTATTTAGGTAATTATGGCATCATCATTTCCCAGTGAAAACCAGTGCAAGTGGTCTGTACTGGGAGCCTGTAAGGAGTTATGCAACCGACTTAAATGTACCCAAACATAATACGTATTTAATATAATCATAATAGTGTAAACATAAAAGCATAATAACAAATTTACATATTCTGCTAAAATTAAAAAGATTGATAGTCATTTTGAATTAGTGTAAATAACTGTGCTGAATTGTTTGTTTTAAACATTTATTGTAAAAGTTATATGTTTAAAGCCATTACTTTACGGAAAACATTTAACATAGAAAGAAAGTAAATTATCAAGCAGTGTCGGGTTGTCAGGGCCAGCTATTTCTATGCTGGCTGGAAAGTTTTCACTTGCACTTACGAGCTGTAAATCATATGTTTTGCGAAGTTATGAAAACTGTTTTCCTTTGGCACTGATACAACCCACCTAATAAATAACTTGTCATTTTAGGTTACCGACCTCTGCCAGCAGAATCCTACATGGGGCCCAATTCCCCTCTGCCTGCCCCTGTGAGCGACAGGATGAGGAAGAGACGGGCCTTTGCTGATAAGGAGCTAGAGAACATTATGCTGGAGAGGGAATACAAGGAAAGGGAGATGCTGGAAGCTACTCAGGCTGCCAACCTGTTCCTGCCCGGCCGCATGGTACATGCTGCAGAGTATAACGCCTACAAAACTGCCTATGGGAATTCACAGGTTGATGCCCCAAACAAAGACTTCTGCAACTTCCTGCCGACTTGTCTTGACCTCACTATGCAGTATTCAGGGTCTGGAAATGTGGAACTTATCTCATCTAATGTTAGTGTGGCAGCTACCTACAGACAATACCCTGTGCCTCCCAGGTTCTTGGTTTGGCCAAAAACCAGTGGCCCCATTACTGACGCTCTTCTCTACCAGCAGTATCTGCTAAATGCCACGGCCATGCAGGCACTGAAATCCGGCTCAAACTGGGACTCGAAAAACAATCCAGTAGTTGAATGCCAACCCACAGAACATGACTTAGTGCCTTCTAAATTAGAATCTCAAATGATACATCCACCAAACTTGCCCCAAGACGTTGGAGAAAGGTCTGCATTTTCGCCACCAAAAAGAACCTTCCCACAGTTACCCAGCAAAGACATTTTGTCTGCCCAGGACAGTGTAATGAACAAGATCAGTAAGGAAACAGCTAAGCAGCCGCTGTCTTTTAAGTACAGCCCTTTCCACTCATTATTTCAGCAGGCACATCTTGAAAAGTCATTGTCAGAGCTTAAAACATCCTGTGCGAAGGACCCCCCTTATGAAGAGCCTGCAAAGAAATTCCGAGAATGCTCATCCAAAGAAAATCAAAAGTACAAACTCACGATTGATAGTTACAACAAGGACTATTTCTTAAAAGAATCAGGAACAAAACTCTCTGTCAGCGAGCCTTTACCATTCTCTGTGGAATCCATCCTGAAAATGCCTTCAACCACAGTGCAAAGAGCCAGCCAATAGACATTCCACCAACCCAGATAGTAGCTACTGGTTTAGCTGCTAAGGGCCTAAAAATTCTTCATAATGAAGCCTATGATCTTTCCATGTAATGTACATAATATAGATTTGCATGTTGCCTTTTTTTTGTACAAATGACAATATTTAAATGTAAAAACGTGATCTGCACATGTGTATTGTAAAGTATTTTAACATAAAACAAATATATAAATAATAAACTACAATGGTAAAGTATTTCTTTTTATGGTTATGTGTACCTAAAACATTCCCACTTCAAGAAAACACAAACAGCACCACTTCTGTGTGATGGATGGCTGTAGACCGCTGCATTTTGTTTATTACTTACCTTGATGCCAGCAATGTTTTCTTGCACTTTTCAGGATATACTGTAATTATTTAGTAAATACAATGGGGTGGAAAGTGTGTGTGTGTGTGTGTGTGTGGGGGGGGGGGGGGGGGGGCAGGGGGCGAATAAAACAGTAACGATAAATGATCCTGGATGAGCCATTTAAATGTTTTTACATTTAATTGATTGAATATTTCATTATTGCATATTGTGCAATGCAGTATGTGGCTGATACTGATTATATTCATATTCATTGGGAGCAATAATTGTTAGTATCTGCAATGCCTTTTGTACACACATTACTGCATGTACCCAAATGCCTTGCAGTGTATTTTATATGATGGCACTGTCAGTGGCAGGAATATTATCCAACTCCTCATCTGTGTGACAGAATTACCACTACTCAATGAGTGTTGCTGCCCTACCTCAAATCAGCAACAGCAGAAAATTTAATTGCAAACATGTGGTTTTTAATTTATCAGCTATTAAATTATCTGACATGGGGTGATTTAGTAAGGGGATGTTCTAGTGCTGCTATAATCACCCAAGCACTAGGCAAGTGACACTGGTGCGCTATTTTGGAGCCATGCTATGGCAGTCTCTTGTGCCTCTAATAAAAGGAATAAACAGTTGTCAGTTTAGAAAAAAAGGTTATTTTTTTTTAAAGGGCATGCCCACTTTCAAACTTTATTTACCATTTACCCTCCATGCAGGCTGGCATTCTCCAGGTCTTTTGGAGTCTACCAGTATGGTGGTCCGCCCACTTGGAGGATTCTACCCCATAGGCCTTGAGGAGGGCCTTATGGGCCTTATGGTAGAATCTGGAAGCTCTGTACACTAATAAGGTTACTCACAGATATCTGCCCCTTCCCAGGTAAACAGATAAAAGGAATCAATTTTGTTTGGTGACTATTTTGCTTCTTCTAACATAATTTTCTTGTGTATTTAATTTTTCTTCCTTAAATTTGTAAATCATTTATTTTGTACTGTTCTTTTTTTTCTATTCTTTATTAGTCCTGCTTGCAAAGCTTTTTATACTGTCCATAATCATTGCAATTGTGATGATATAGACAAATAGGAAAGTATAGAATTTTCTGCCAAGGTGTGTATTTGAATTTTCCCTCTGATTTCCGGTTGCATTTTTCTATGGATCAATAGGAAAAGCTAGTGGGAAATTCAAATGCCTGCTAATCGGGCTCCTGATAATTTTAGTGATTGGTTAAAATGGGGAATATAGAAGGATGTAAAATTAGAAGAAAATAACAGTAGAAGAACAGAAGACAGAAGAATACTTTTTTTAATTGTGAAAAAAGATGAAAGTAAAGGAAAAGAAAAGATGTATACAGCAGATGATGGCTTTAAAGAATATGAGTATACAGAAGAATATAGAAGTGTGCAAATAAAAAGATAAGTACCCAGATCATAAGAAAGAAGGATACTAATGAAACAAAGAAAATAATAGGTGAAAAAGGGAAGGAAAGAGAATTTGTATTTATTATTTTTATTAATTTTTATTAAAAATGAAATGTCACTTTTTATTACCTATTTCCTAAGGCAGAGGAGAACATGTAGGAATCCCTTTAAAATTAAAATGGTCTTCCAGATCCAACCATGAGCCGTCTCAGGCCCTACCCCTGTATGTGTGTGGTTAGTTACTCCACCTCTTCTAGCATGATCCATATTTGAAGTGATTTACCATAAGCAAAGATGAAACTTGTTTCATTAATAAATCAGCCACTATGTGTTCAATGTAGACATAACAATTTTAATAGGAATATTATTATGCAAACACTTAGGCCCCCTTTGCATTGCTGGTACACTCCACCGCTACTTCCCATCAGTCTCTATGAGACTAGCCACACTACCTGCAGTGTGGTGCGATGTATGAGCCGCCCCCTGGCAGGTATTTGCATTGAAGTTGCCGTGCTGGTGTGGCACGCATGGACAAAAAAAGTGACTTACCTCCTGTCCAGCAGCGAGCACATCACTGTTCAGGGGTGCGGGGGGTTGACTGATAGAGCTACCAGAATCACCTGGTCGGTGCAGGGTGTGGGAAATAGGGCACGGTGTGTTGCCCCGGGCTCTGAAACTACCAAAACTACCGTAATCCCTACTTGTTCACTGGTCAAAGCTGAATACTGGACCCGACTTCAGCCAGATAGAAAGGGCACTCTTCTGCAATCAGGTGGCAGATCAGCAAAATGTAATCCATCTAGGGCACAAGATGTAACATTAAGATTCTGTGTACATATCTATGGTAGTATGTGAGTTACCAGAATTATAGACTACTGCTATGCCTTTTGAGGTATAAAAAGTGATGTGCAAAGTAATAGTGATCTTTTTTTGAGAAAGCATCGATGTGTCATATTGTTGACTCGTTGTCTTACTTATGAGTAGCGCATAATAATTAGGGGGGGGGGGGCAGAGCGGGATATCCAGTGGTTCAATTATAATGGAATTTTCCTCTTTGCAGACACAGTCTATATAGGGAAACCTGTATAACAAATGCAACTTTAATCTCAGAATGCCTCAGATTTTGAATGGGCTGCAAGTAACAGACTTTTGTTATGCTGGACACCAAGCAGCTTGGTTTTGATTTCATGCAGAATACTATTTACAACACTCTGAAGACTAAAGTCAAAAGGGCTAAGTGCATTAATAGTCTACATAATAAATGTATAATATATAGGCATATATATATATATATATAGGCATATATATATATATATATAGGCATATTGAAAATAATGTTTTATTTTGAAATTTTTATTAAAATGTATTTTAAACGTATGCTTTATTACTCCACAAAAGAGCTCTGTCATGAAAATATTAAAATTTAAAATATATGCAAACATATACAAATAAGAAGTATGTTTCTTCCAGAGTAAAATGAGCCATGAATTACTTTTCTCCTATGTTGCTGTCACCTACAGTATGAAATCTAACAGAACGGACAGGTTTTGAATTAGCCCACCTCCTGGGGGGTTCTCAGGGTTTTCTTTATTTTCAAAAGCACTCAGTGAAGGGCAGTTGCTCCGTCCAACTGCCAAAAAAGTGTACGGTGAGCAGAGAGGCTGGCCAGCATTTTTGTATACATTTTTTTCAGGGAGTGTCTTAAAAATTAATAAAGGCCAAGCTGAGAATCCCCTGTGGAGAGATGGACTAGCCCAAACCTGTTGCTTCTGTCCGATTTCTACTACTTACTGTAAGTGACAGCAACATAAGCGCCATGCACATGGCAATAGCGCAGTATGGAGTCACCTGTCTTTGGAAGCAATTGGGGAAACAAGTGCTCCTGAAGCCTTCTGAGTGTCCCCGAGGGCATATTCGACCAGTTGGACAAATACGCGGCATGAGGGTGACAGGTCTGGAAGGGTGGTCCAAGAGAGGAAAAGGAAGACTCAATAGGATCCAGAGCCTTCCATCTCCATAGGTATGTATCAGATTTTATTTCTTCTGATTCAGACTTTAATCTCAAAGACTAGACAAAGTGACACAAAACAAGACAGCAATTCAGAGATCAAAAGGCCTAGCACAGAGTTGTACAGACAAGACAGACTGCAGAAATGGAATATGAAGGCAATCTGGGGAAGGATTATAAGGTGTATACTTACGGATAAGGCACAGGTACAGCACAATGATTGTCAGCAATTTTGTATAATTAAGAGCCAGGAACTACTACGGGATGCCTGCTGGTAGCCAGTGGAGCTCCATGTAGCACTGGAAACTGTGCCATTATCGGGTGAAACACTAACAGCTTCATAGCAGTGATGTTACTGGGACATTCAGTATGGGTGTTTGTTGCCTGCCTGTTAAAGCTATTGCAAGGGAAACCAGTTAGCAATATGGCTAGGCAATGCTCAGCTAATCTGATTAAATCTTCAACTTACCTGAAAAACACCAAGTAGAAGGGACAAGCAAGCAAAATTTCTGAGTATGGTCTTGCAGTGAATTGGCTCCAATATTAACGAGTTTGCGGACAGATTTCCCACCAGCGTTTGCATTTTACATTAAAGTCAATGGCGCCAACTTCTTCTTAATTGCAAAGACCCCCGGAAACATGCTATCTTCACCAAATTTGCTAGGTATGTTAGGTAGAACACTGGGATTAAGGAAATTAAGTGATTTTGTTTTCTGGAAATTCCTTGAACTTTTTGATAAAACTGATTGTAAAGTTAGGAAAGGAAAAATGTTTTTTAAATGCAGTTAAATGTCAGATTTCTTCAGTATACTTCATAATGTGTTTTGTGCATTTTATTACATTTTATCAAAATGAACAGCATGAGGTCCTTCCTCACAAGCCTCCTTAACCATTGGTCACCAATGCAAGCTGGTATAGACTGGACAGAGTGGGGCTCTCTGCCCTGAGCTATACCAGATTGTAGGCTTCTTCCGAAAGCGACTAAGAGGATAGAAGATGATAATTGTAATGTGTTTCCATTTAAAGGATACATTCACTCATAAGAGCAGTTGACCTTTTAAATCCTGTGTGACATGTTCAGTAATCTACTGAATACCATGATACCTTTACCTGTTGCCTGAAGTCCTGACTTTCTATTGACATGCCCCATGGCTAGGCGTTTGTTGACATGCTTCTTCTTTCCTCACTTGATGTCAATATTTGGAGTACAGGTTGCAGACTTTGCAGTTAGCATTATTAAAAGCCTGTTACTGTGTCCTTCATACACTAAACCAGTGTTTCTCAAACCTGTCCTTGTGACTCCCCAACAGTGCATGTTTTGCAGGCAACCTATGCACAGGTCGGGTAATTAGAGTCTCAGCTACATTGAATCCACTTAGCTGAGATACTAATTGCCCTACCTGTGCATAAGTAAAGTTCCTGCAAAACATGCACCGTTGGGGAGTCACGAGGACAGGTTTGAGAAACACTATACTAAACAAAGGCCTCTAGAGATACATGAACAAAGGCTACTGGGTTTGGTGCTACAAACATAGATTTGATTAAGGCCTTATTCACATTACAACCCCGCAGATGGCCGTGCGATCGGAACGCAACGCATACGATCACATGCAATCTGCGTTTGTATGTGTTGCGTGGTTGATCCCATTCTTTTGTAGTGAATGGGTCAGAAGCGCGGTTCGCTAAAAAATGAGTGCAGCATGCGTTCGTTTGCAGACCGCACTGGTCCGCAACGCATGTAATGTGAAGATCAGACAGTGCAGTCTATGCACTTATGGTGTACGTGTCGTGTGTATCTGCCTCACGCACGCGTTGTTGGAATATGAATGGCAACGTGTGCAATGTGAACGAGGCCTAACAGGTGTTGGGCATAGTTACTTTTAGAGAGCTTATGTTATAACATGTAAACATATATATCCACACTCCGTGATGAGTTTGGTGTGCAGGCCTCAGGACAATAATAACCATGTAAAACCAAGAAAGAGAAAAAGAGATCCTGAACAGATGGGCCGCACCACCATTTAACAATATAACAATCTATATTAAACACTCTGTATAAACATGATAAAATCATTTAAAAGAGAAAAGCTGCCATGCAGCACCACCGCAATACAATAAATGTGGACAGAAAGTATCAACAATGCCTCACCACCTTCATGTATGATAAGCTATGTGAGCTGTATAGATTGTCAATTGGGTTCAAATATTGAGCCCAATATAGGACAATGACAGACTCGGGTCTCAAATCCTGTAGTACAGTGCAATTATCTAAGTAAATAAGCTGAAAAGCCACAGTGCAAGTGAAAACGTGACAGTTACATATGCTCAAGGAACATAAGTGATGATAATGATGTATGGAATGTGCATATATGGATCAGGAATCAAAAGGGTGCATATACATACATATACCAGTCTGTATTGTCAGCAGCTTCAAGGTGAGGGCGGTGGGAAGCACACAAGACGCTCCACGCGTGGCAAGGTTCAAAAAACCACTTCCTTAGAGAGCTTATGCACAGTAAGATTTTATCAAATGTATTATTTGATAGACCAAGTGTACATGTAAATGTGTGTATACTTTATATTGATATGGTTTAGTATGCAAGTACTAATCCTTTTTTCATAGTGCAAGTATGCATGTACATATTGTAATAACTAACCGAATTAGGTTCCATTTCTGAATTTGGTAAGCATTGTTTGCCTGTTGAGTTATGTGCATTTATGTGAAAAAATTCCTTTCTTCTACAGTTTATACTTGTGGTTTTGTAATTCAGAACTACTATTATACAGTACATTATACTGTATGTATAAAGTACAAAATGTGTGACAATCCATTACTTAGTACTGTCATCATAATCTTCAATCCATTATTTTGTACTGTCATAATCTTCAGTCTTCAATCCATTACTTTGTACTGTCATAATAATCTTCAGAACATTCAGTACCTCCTTTTCTCCATCCTAAAGATGCCTAAAGGATGTTAAAAAGCTAAAAATATGTACAGATACAAACATGTTATAACTATCAACATATGATTGTATATAGTCCAGAACATACAGTCACTGGGTTTTCTCCTTGGTAATATTTTCACATTATAAATAAAAGGCCTCCAGCAAGCAATAGAATAGAATAATTTTTACACTACTTTTTCACCGACTTTTTTGGTACTTTTTCAATTGCAGGGTGCAAAAGCTATGTTAAACAGAAGATAAAAAAGTATCTTCTAGGTGGAAACCATAGAGGAAAAGTGAAAAGGATCGGGCCCTATGTGTGTAAAAGATGCTTTGTGGCCTTTGAAGTGGGAATAGCAAGCTGAAATGATGGACATACTGCTTATATGGCTTCTTGTAGTAATGCCTGCACTGTTAACATCTGGCGAGGAGGACTGCGCCAGCCTTCTGATGTCTATATTCGGCTTTAGAACGCAGTTTCGGGTTACCTCTGTTTTTATTATTACTTTGCTTCTATATAACATTGACATCTTCTGCAGCACTTTACAGAATGTAATGTCCTGTTACTAATTATTCTCAGAAGAGCTAAAAATTTAATTTATATCACATTCATAGTATAACGTTCTTATCATATTATAGTATATTTATATAGACTTACATATTCCAAAGTGCTTAAAAGTACACAGTCATGTCACTAACTGTTCCATGGAGGAGCTTATTATCTAATCCTTTCACAGTAATAGTTTAGAGTAGTGGTCCTCAAACTAAGGCCCGTGGGCCGAATACGGCCCCCTGAGGCTTTTTGACCGCCCCCCCCCCCCCCACACACACATAGAGTCTATCATGCCGCCGCTGCCGCTGCTACACTGCGCACTTCAAATAGTGAAGTCTGGTAGCCATAGAAACGGACAACAATAGGTGTCTGTTTCATTGCCAGCTTCGCTACAGGGATCCTTGCCGGGCAGCGTCATCAGTGAGGCTGCGTCCCCCTCCACACGGCAGTTGCCTCCCAGCATAGATGGAGGTTGCTGCTCACTCTGCACGGAGGCTAATTGCTGCTCTTTACGGCAGATGGAGTGACCTCTGTAACTGCTGTTGAATAAGGACAGTTGAAGAAAAAAATCCTATAAGTGCTGCCCAGAGGGGAGAACAATAACGGCATCTAGTACAGCAGGGAAAGATGCCTCCTACAGCATAATGGATTAACCTGAGTCGCGTCAGTAAGGCAAATCTGCCAACATGACTCTAAAACTACACAAGGATGCTGTCAGTGTAAAAAAAAAAAAAAAAATCTACAGCCACATTACATGTTACTACCTATGCTCCACATACATCCATAAATATTACAGTGACAAAAAACAAAGAATTTAGCCATAGTGCCCCTTTAAGAATTAGCAGCACACACAGTTGCAGGCAAGTGCCCTGAAAAATGTGCCAAGACTGTCTTTAGGCTCCATATATTTCACCACACTTTTCTCAACATCTTTTATCATAGACACCGATTCTGCATTAGGCTCTGTGCGATGGGCATTTTTGGATGGATTTCTCCTAGGGACAGCTATGATGGGAGATCTTGGTCTTTGAGAAGCTGAGGGTGTGGAAGAGATAGTGGACTGTGTGCTGAGGTTTTGAGTGTCCTCCAATGACTCCTCCTCTGTTTCTCTATTTTCTGAGGATGACCGTGCTGAACAGTTGTGAGAGTCTGCACTCGCGACGTCTTTTTCTTCCTCCTCCTCCTCAGGCTCCTCCTGTACCACAGTTTCAACTGCATTACTACTAGTTCTGCAATAATAATATATAATATATATATAATATATATATATATATATATATATATATATATATATATATATATATATATATATATATATACTGTATATATATATATATACTGTATATATATATATAGATAGATAGATATATACATTATATTGAAACAAAAAGCTGAAAACTATAAGAAATGTGTTTTTGTTTTGTTTTTTTACCTTCTCCTCTCCTGTGTAGCCTGCAGAAATGCCAGTTGTTCAAATAGGGGATGGTAGCAGTAACGACTGGGTGCCAGACCACTTCGACTTTCCTGGCTGTGTTTCAGATCTTTACAGTAATGACCTCTAATTGACTTAACATTTTCACTGAGGAAGAAAACATAGTTAAAATCAGTGTTATTATACCATAGGTTCCATACACAGGTCATAGTCCTTTTAGTTCCTAAAAGTTGAGCTCATTGGGAAGTGGTAGCAAGACCAGGGCCACAGGTGAGGTACAAAGCATTCAGTGGGCCACAGGTGAGGCACAAAGCATTCAGTGGGCCAGAGGTGAGGTACAAAGCATTCGATGGGCCACAGGTGAGGTACAAAGCATGATGTGGGCCACAGGTGAGCTACAAATCATACAGTGGGCCGCAGTGTAAACTTACAAATCTTGTCTTTAGTGGATGCACTGTACTCAGGATACTGCTCAAAGAAGTGCTTGCAGATTTCCTCCGAAGCACGGCTCTTGCAGACGCTGTTGCTATAATCTGCACAGGTGCTGTAATGAACAGCGGAAATGCCGCGGGGTCTAGTGACAGGGCGGCTATCTCCGCATTCAGAGCGGCGGTTTCTGCGCAACAACACATGTCTGACTTGTCTGGACCTTCTAGTGCACACAGATGGAGAGCTAGGCGTGCGCGCGCCAGGCGACAGGACATTTATACCAGCAGAAGGGGAATCGGCTGATGAGGCCGATCAGCTGATCCCAGCAGGATTCTGGATTGGCTGAGTGGCTCGGGCGGAGCTGCACAGCACTGCAAGTATATATAGATCTTGCTTGTGAGTTGCTGGTGGTCTGCCATTGCGAATACTTACGTGTGAGCACTCAGACCACAGTCAGATCTTACAGTGTGTTAGAACCAGCAGGAGCTGGGAAGTCACACTTAGCCAGATTACCTTTGTTTATGCTCTGTTATACTCTAGACCAAGGACCTCACACCCAAGCTTAGGATTGCTGTGTCATTACTCTGTTATACTCTAGACCAGTTCCAGGGTGTTGAGACCAAGGACCTCACACCCAAGCTTAGGATTGCTGTGTCATTACTCTGTTATACTTTAGACCAGTTCCAGGGTGTTGAGACCAAGGACCTCACACCCAAGCTTAGGATTGCTGTGTCATTACTCTGTTATACTCTAGACCAGTTCCAGGGTGTTGAGACCAAGGACCTCACACCCAAGCTTAGGATTGCTGTGCCATTACTCTGTTATACTCTGGACCAGTTCCAGGATGTTGAGACCAAGGACCTCACACCCAAGCTTAGGATTGCTGTGTCATTATTCAGTGTTATACATTAGACCAGTTCCCGGGTGTTGAGACCAAGGACCTCACACCCTAGCTTAGGAAACTGTGTTATTTATCAGACTAGTTCCTGGGTGTCGAGACCAAGGACCTCACACCTCAGACTAGGATTGTACTTGTCTATATCTGTTATGACCTTCTGCTTTACTGACCTCTCTCTTGCTTTCTGATTCGGTACCTCTGCCCATCTGTCTACCTGTTACTGACCCTGCTTGTATCTGGTTACCGAATCAGTCTTCTGTCTTTGTACCTTATATGCTCGTATGTTGCCGACCTGGCCTGTCTGACCTTCCTGGCTGTCACTCGTTCCCCGAGTGATTAGTCTGTCTGTACTTCCTTGGCACTAATCCACCAGGTGTCAGTTAGCTGCAAAGACCTCCTGTACCTCAGAGAGGCCTTCCTGCAGTGCAGTCAGTGGTCTCTTCCCATTAGGAGTCCATTGGCTGCAGTACAGTCTGATTCCATTCCATCAGGGAATCACTGGCTGCTGCTTTATCTTATCTTTAGAGATAGCTCCTGTTCGGCCATAGGTCACCTGCTCCTCAGGTGTCCACTGGCTGCAGTAGTGTCTGTATCTCCCGCTCCACGGGAGATAGCCTTTTACTGTTGCACCCAAACACTTACACATTATTAGGTGTCCAGAGGTTAGTCATACTTGTATTATTGGTGATTCTGCAGATTATTAATAATCAGGTATACATCTGTATTCTTGGTTATACTGCAGATCACCAATAATCAGATTCTCTCTGTGTGCTGACACCAATCGTTACAGGTGCTGTCCCAAACTGCTGGGTGAGCATGGATCTGCTCTACCAGCTCACCCAGCTCCACCACGCGCTCCACTGCAGTCTCCATTGCTGTCATTGCTGTCTTCTTCGCCTGTGCCATTTCCTCTCGCAATGTATTGTGGTTCCTTCTTCCTCCTTCCTGTTTATACCCCTCCTCCAGATGCCTTTACAGGCTTTTGAGTGGCTTTCATTGGCTTTCAGTGGCTTTCGCTTGCTTTTAAACGCAACTCCACCAGACACAACCGCCTTCCAGAAGCTGCATGTTGCTTTCGAGACTAAACGCGGTGCCGGGATCAACCGCCAGGCTTTCATGAAAGCCTGCAAAAGCCAGCCCTAAATGCTCTTATTCACTTGAATGGGACAGTGGTAGATCCCAAAAAACGTTGCGTCCAAAACGCCACGTTTAACGCTACAAAAGCGTCCGTGTGAACCAGCCCTTAGGGTTATGATATCTGCACTGTAGTGGTGGCATAATAGCTGCACATGCTACATTGGAGGGCATATTATCTGCATATGCTGTGGTGGAGTGCATATTATCTGCACATGCTATGGTGGAGTGCATACTATCTGCACATGCTGTGGTGGAGTGCATACTATCAGCACATGCTGTGGTGGAGTGCATACTATCTGCACATGCTGTGTTGGGGGCATACTATCTGCATATGCTGTGTTGATGGCATAATATCTGTATTTGCTGAGTTGGGGGCATAACATCTGCTCTGGTTAACCGGGAGACATGCGGGCTACCCATGTTAATAGGCGCTGACTACAATACCTAGACTCAATGTTATGTTTCTCTACATCATTTCATGTACACTCTGGCCCCCCAGCAGTCTGAAGTATTGACCCGGACCTTGACAAAAAAAGAATGGGGACTCCTGGTTTAGAGTAACATTTTTAGGGGAACCAAATAATGAGGAATTGTAGTGAAAATAATGTAATGAATAAAAAGACTGGTCAAAGCTGAATACTGGACCCCACTTCAGTCAGATAGAACGGGCACACTTCTGCAATCAGGTGGCAAAATGTAATGGGAATCCATCTAGGGCACAAGATGAAACATTAAGATTCTGTGTACATATCTATGGTAGTATGTAAGTTACCAGAATTATAGACTACTGCTATGCCTTTTGAGGTATCAAAGGTGATGTGCAAAGTAATAGTGATCTTTTCTTGAGAAAGCATTGATGTGTCATATTGTTGACTCATTGGGCTCGATTCACAAAGCGGTGCTAACCCAGTTAGAGACTTTAGGCGTGATAACCATTGCACCACGCTGGTGAAAAGCCAGTTTAGGCGTGATAAGTTTAGCCGTTATAAGTTTAGGCGTGATAAAGGGCTTTTCACCAGCGTGCTAACTGTTAGCACAGCTTTGTGATTCAGGTCCATTGTCTTTCTTATGAGTAGTGCATAATAATTAGGGGGTCAGAGCGGGATATCCAGTGATTCAATTATAATGGAATTTTCCTCTTTGCAGTCGCAGTCTATATAGAGAAATCTGTATAATAAATACAACTTTTGTCTCAGAATGCCTCAGATTTTGAATGGGCTGCAAGTAACAGACTTTTGTAGGAGAGAATTTCACATATTTAATAACCTAGGCTACACTTTACTGGGAGGGCGATGTTACATATCAATATACAGCAATATATAGATATAGGAAGTGTTTCTGTTGCTGAAACCAGGAGAATTACCATAAAACTGAATTATTGACTGCATTCTACTACATGTCACTACAGTGCCTTTATCAGTTATCAGCATGCCATGTTTTTTTATTATAGGAGGGGAATAGTACATCTACGGCTCATAGCAACTAATCAGATACTCCATTTAATTTAATAACTTTAATTAGAAAATGACAGCTGGAATGTGACTGTCAGACACCGCACAACACCTATAGCTTCTAGATGTATGCCTGAGACTTTTTATAAACAACATGACCCAACAGTGAGAAAAATCATGTTTTCATTGGTTTAAAAAGAGATGAAAATAATTTGTAAACTGGCTTAGCTTAAAAATGGGATTTGATGAATGATGTCTCAGTGACTTGCAACTCCAGCTGGAGTTTTTTCATTCCATAGTGTCAATACACACTGCAATTAAATGGTTCACTGCAACAGCAAGTTTTTACAAGACGCATTTTTTTTTCTGCAAAGGAAACCATAAAGTTTCTTTTAAGTATACAGATATATTTAATAAGCAGTGGGATAGTACTCACCATTGCACTTGTTGCCAGGGCTGCTCAAATCCGGATCCGGGAGACATCCGGATATCTCCCAGTTACCTGAGCGGGGTGGGCCAATCTTACCTGTCTGACATCTTCTTTGGTCCGTCCCTCGGCGCCTCCCATAATGTGGTCCAAGCGGCGGTCACATGATTACAAACACTTCCTCCTTCCGGGTTGAAGGAGGAAGTGTTTGTAATCATGTTACGCGCATGGAGAGCATCGAGGGAGGCGCCGAGGGACGGACGAAGAAGACGTCAGATAGGTATGATTGACCCCCCCCCCGCCAACCCCGCAAAGGTTTACTGGGAAATATCCGGATAGCAACTATCCGGGTATCTCCCGGATCCGGATTTGAGCAGCCCTGCTTGTTGCAGTAGTGAACAGTTTCTTGCTCAACTGCCAAGGAAAAGTATGACTCTCAAAATGCCTACCTTTTCTTAAAGGACACCTGAGGTGAAAACAAACAAATGAAATAAACTATTGAATCTATCTTCCATCTCCGAAAAATGAGTTTGTAAGATATTCCAAAGTTTTATTTTACTTTATGTTTAAATCTACTTTTTAAGTTTTAACTGTTTTATATTGTTTTTGCTCAATGACAACTTCATTGAAGTATGCCAGAGCTAAAATCTAAGAACTATTGACCCTTTTTATCTCTTTCCTGCTCTCAGAAGCCATTTTCTGCTAGGAAAGTGTTTAATAGTTGGAATTTCTTATCAGTGAGGATCCTGGAGTCAGGACTGAGTCAGCCACTTACATACTTGATATTTACCTCTTTCAGACAGAGAAAGAAAAAAGGGAACACAGCCTAGTTATTCGTGTGCTAGGCACTGTACATACCCATGTCTAGCTCATCATGTCACATGTCACCTTTAATTGAAGTTTTGGTGTCCTTCATCAGGTTCTGCTCTCTTAAGAAGGTTCTTGTCCTTTTGCTCCAGCCAATAGCTGCTCAGCTGGCAAAGTAAGGGCCGACTCACATGGGCTATTGTGGGTCGCTTTCCGTCGGCCGAGATGCTCGTCGGTTAAGCGCTGTACATTCAAGGGAATGGCAGCGATTGTTCAATACTATCATCGTCGTTTGCGCGAAAGCTGCATTCCATTCCTGATTTTTCCCCAGTGTTACAGCTTAGCCCTGAAAGCAACATGCAGCTTCCAGGGTCGCTTAACCCCT
This sequence comes from Hyperolius riggenbachi, assembly GCF_040937935.1. Lineage (NCBI taxonomy): Eukaryota > Metazoa > Chordata > Amphibia > Anura > Hyperoliidae > Hyperolius > Hyperolius riggenbachi. The sequence continues at coordinate 411,077,233 of NC_090646.1, read as the reverse complement.
GCGTCTCTGTGTCCCCCAATCAAATAATAATTTGAAAGCCATCAAATGCTTTTCGACCGAGACGCTGCGTAATGCTCGGCAGTCGCCTGTGTGAACCAGCCCTTAGACTTCTAAGAGTGACAGCAGTCTGTGTTCTCCTCATGGCAGAACCTGCTGTTAGGCTTCATTTTAACAGAGCACTACAAGGAAAACTGTAAAATGTAAAACACATACGTATACACACATATTAGAGGTACACCTTTTTTTTTTTATAGAGTAAAATGCACTGTAAATGACTTTCTTCCTTTTTAGCTGCCACTTACAATAAGTGTTTTTACTTTCATGGTTGTTAATTGCTACCATTGGGTTTTGGAGTAGTCCTTCTCCTCATGAGGTAGCCTGAAGGTTTCCCTTATTCTTTTAAAAGTACACCTGAGGAAGGATCTCTACAAAGATGTCAGATGGTCAGCCTACTTGCTTGCAAATTATTCTGGCACTTGGTCTGGCAACTGCCATTCAGGAAGTTCTTTTGAAAATAAAGAAAACCATGACAATTCCCCATCAGGAGATGGACCACTCCAAAACTTGTTGGCAAGAAGTCAGAACCATTAGATTAAAATTACTTACTGAAAGTTATAGCTAGCTAGAAAAAATGGTAATTTACAATGCCTTTTAATATCATACCACTTATACATATGTGTACACACATATTTTAAATTTGATAGATTTTTATCATAGTGCACCTTTACGTTTCTTTGGTAAAATACACCGATACTTCTTCTTCATACATACTGTATAATGCATGGTGCTTAACCAGCACTTGACACGTGAGCAAGAACAAAAAAAAATCCAGATGTTTGGCAGATTATTTTGGAAGGGGTGACTGTGGTTAATAAAGATAGCAAATGTGTTTTATGATTAAAGTGTTTTTTGATGGTGAATGTATAGTGTATCAAGGTTGAATTCTGGTCGAATCCAGCATTCAGATGTTTATAAACATGCCACATAGTCTTCTGAGATGGTGAGGAATGGAAGGGGTGATTGAAAACTCCTTCTATGCAGCTAAATTGGAAAAGTGAAAGTTTGAGCATTAATGAAATTCAATACAGTGTTTGTGGCTTCTGGGTGCATAGAAAGCATAGGTTATTTTACATTTATCTACTTTGGTATAAAATGTATATCCAAGATAAGGGTGAACTGGAGTGGAGGGCAAAGGTAGGGTTTTCATAAAGTGCTGGTGACATGCAGTTGAGATCTTCTCATCCATTTTTATGAAAACTGTATAACACATGGTAAACCATTTATTTTTATTACAAAATCCCAATAAATGTGCAATCATAAAATGCAAATGAAATACATAAGTAAAACATATATAAAACAGGAACAAACTAGTTTCCTGTGATTAATCTAATTAGTGGCAAGACACAGCATTTATTAGTATCCAGGCATGAAAAATTTTCAGTATTGATTGTCATGTCTAGGAGAACTCACAGAGAAGCATGTGATTTGTTTAATCAGCTGATATGCATAGATTCGCAAGGCTCTGATTTGCTATGATCACTTCTGGCTTTAGCAAATTATCATGACTAGCAACTCAGAGACTTACATATCGGGATCTCACCTCGCAATTTCCATAATGTTGCAGGGCTGCAAACATATTTGGTCCATCCGGTGTCCATCAGGTACGTCGCCAGACTGGAATGTGTAGCGGCATTGAGGTGTCTTTTGTGTCCCCCAAGTGTACCCGTCATGATCTGCAGAGTGCACGCTTCCTTTGCCTCCCAGTCCGCTGCCAGGAGACCTCTGCAGCCTTCAAAGCTACAACAGCCTACATCACTAATCATATAGTGGGGGCCGTCATCGCATAGGTTTTTTTTCATACAACAATTTTTGATGACTTGTGTATAAGCCGAGCCCCCTACTTTTAGGCCACTTTTTTGGCCTCAAAAACTCGGCTAATACTCAAGTATATACGGTAAGGGAATAAAAAAAATCTGTAGCTCTGTGGGTCATTAGTAAATCTTCCCATGCTGTGTTAGACACTTTTTCTATACCACACTGACAGGGTAAGAAGATTTTTCCCCCTCTCTTTTGCTTATCTCCTCTTTTCCTTATAAAAAATACTCTCATTTCCTTTGTTTTGTTAAAAAAAAAATCTTCTTGCAGTTTTGCTTTAATAAGTAAATAACACCTAAGGATCCACAACTGATGGAGAACTTTATTATTTTTTTATGTAATACAATCTGGCATTCCTGTTGAATGCATTCACATTGTCAACAAACTCAACAAAGTGAAACCCCTCATTTTTTTTTCATGTTTCTGTTGGAACAAAAACCTCTTTTTAGGTGATCCCTAGTAAAGGTGACCCTGGTTTGCCAAGTGGTCACTCAAAAGACCTCTGTCTAGATACTTACACAAGTTGCTGCTAGCCTCCATTACTTTCTACAAAACTTGCTGCCTTCTTTCATTGCTGAGCACATCATGTGGATCAGTCATTGTCTAGGATCAGTCTGGATCAGTCTTTGTCTAGCTAGCAATATACAAAGACTGATCCAAGGGCCCCTGTGATTTCTCATGACCCCAACAAATCTCAGGTGTCGGACACATTTCTCTTTTATTTATTTGAAAATTAAAGTCTCCCGAGTATTGCAGCTTGGCCCCGTAGTGAGCATCACCTAGTAATGTATAGCATAACGTTTCTTCAGGATAGCTGTGCAGAGGTGCGGGTGTTGCTGATCGGAACAGGAAAAAATGGCGCACAGCGCCAACAGTATAAAAAGGGCGCAGGAGTAATATAAAACTATATTTATCATTTTTTATCTTTAAAAACTTTAGGCAGCGGGGTCGGGGTGAGAGGCAGCGGGCCAGGCAGTGGGGTGCAGGTGAGTAGGATTAGGCGGAGGATGTGTGCCGAGGGATACATTACCTATGTCCGGCCGGCGATCGCTCCTTCACTTCTTCTGTTAGTTTTCAGGAGTCCTGCATCCAGCCAATCACAATGCGGCTTCAGTTTCTGCATGCTGATTGGCTGGATGTGGACTCCTGCAAGCTAACTATGAAGTGAAGGAGCGATCGCCGGCGGGGACAAGGTAATGTGTACCAATGCTACCTAATCCTCCCTCCACTTAATCCTCCGCCCCACTGCCTAGTGTCCCGCTGGCTCCCTCCCTCCCCGACCACCGCTGCCTCACTAGCCCCCCTGCAACGGCGCACCGTTCTGCTCATAAATCTTTTATAAAACGTTATTTACCGTTTTCATGTATTTACATTAAAACGGTAAATAGCGTTTTATGATCGGCAGAACGGTGCACCATTATTCACTCTGCGCCATTTTTAACTGTACCCATTGCTGATTGGCCAAATGGGGCAAAAAATGAAGTATGGATTGGTTTCATTTGTGATTGTCTTGTGCTAATTTTCAAACACAATGTTTTCCTATATGGTGGAAAACAGAATAAACAAACATCAAATTATTAGTAGTGGATGGGCACTTTGTTGGCTTCTACTTTTGCTAATTTGTTTTTGGTAGTGTTGGAAAACAAGGTATTCTAACCACAAAAAAATGGGTGTCTTCCATATGCTATAGGGATGATAGTGATAAAACGTGTGCAGTACCGCAACTACTTATCTTCACATTCGTATATCTGGGAAAGGGCAGAGTGGTTTGACATGCAAATGGCTGGCATTCAAAACAAAGTGTAGTTTTCCAAATGTGATTTGAAATACTTATTGATTTGGCAATGGAAATACCTAATATTTTGTGGCACCACTGTCAGAATAGTCTAAGTAACAGTTGATTCTGCAGTATGTATAACATAATAAAAAAATACTTAAAAAATACTGTATATACTTGCATATAAGCCGACCCGTGTATAAGCCGAGGTACCCACTTTTTCCCTCAGGAAACCAGGAAAATGTGATTGACTCGCGTATAATCCCACTCCTCAATATAGCACCCTCCACAGTAGCCAGATGTTCCTCAGTACAAGTCAGCCCCCTCCCCATAGCCAGATATGCTCCAGGACTATACAGCTGTGTCTCAAAAAGCCACTAGATGGCATCATAGATATGAGGCACAGCGATTGCCACACAGGAAGAATCCTCGATCATTGCACCGCTGACATGTTGTTTGCATGCTCTGCTCCACAAGCCATGGGACACAGGTAGTCTTGAGCAGCACACTCTGCACACCATGTTGCAGGGGATGGGGGCATTGGCACAGCAGGGTGCAAGTTAGTAAGAGCAATATCACTAGTGTTCAATCCTTACACTCCTCTGCCATTAACAAAACCTGCTCCACCATCTGTTTTGCTCAACTGACTCGCATATAAGCTGGGGGGGTAACTTTTCAGCGCATTTTTTATGCTGAAAAATTTGTCTTATACGTGAGTATATATAGTAAATGCATTTTATTGGTTTTGTCTATACAGTATATAAGTGATAATCTGATTACAGATCACTACTTTTTGGTACTCCACGTTCAACAAAATCAGACAGCTTCTTTAAGATGGTCATATTTAGAAAGGTATTATATTTTTATGGTGGGAATCAATGCTTTGACCGCCTACCTTAGTTACCGAAAAGTGACGTTCTATTTACTTGGACAGAGCTTTAGAAACCAAGTGGTGAACAGCTGCAATTAACTTCAAATGCAGTCATGGATTGGCAAAAGTGGCAAATGGGTGTTGGAAAATACACAGTTCTCCATTTTGTTTCATTAAAGCCAATAACTTTCTTCTCTTTTACACTAGCAGCACTATTTAATGATCTATAAAGTGGCAATCACATTGAGTGGCGCTGGTGTTGTCCCTTATTGCTGATGTAATTCACTGACAAACATGGTAGTCATGGGAAATAGGTGAACTCCTATAAAAGACAATTGAAATTTTGATTGGTGATCTATTGGGCTGGTTGGAACTTTTATTAGTATGGCGTATTTTGGAAAAGTATGTAAAGAACAGCACAATTATATTGTTTAGCTAGCCGCCACCTGTGTAAATCAGAATCTGTAAAATCCAAAACAATTCTGCATCAGTACACCGTATAATTTGTTTAAATATGTTTATTTTCTATATGGCATGGGATTTTACATATAAAGAACACATGCTTTCGAGCTTAGATAGCAGCCTGTCTTTGCTTTTTACCAAGGGCCGTGATCAAAGGTATTTCTTGTCACCACCAAACGAGAAGAAGAACAAGAGACAAGAGTAAGAGCATAATTGAAGTTGAGGGTATGTAATCGAAACTGCGGTGACTTGTACAAGACGACAAGATTATTCATCTCTGGGGTAAGAAAGGGGAGGATAAAATGAAATGCTAGAGCTTCCCTTGTCTTAGAATACATTTTTTTAAAGGAAAATTTCACTTGTTATTTAATTGCCATAAAATAAGTACTAATATAAGTACTGCTCAAGTATTTATTTGTAATTTCACTTTTTTTTTAAATGTATCATTCTGTTTCAATTTACAGCCAAAATTGACTGTAATTTTATATTGCTTTTATTTGCAGCCGTGGCAGCAGCACCTAGGGTACAGACTGTCCGCAAAAATCCCTCCTTGCTGTATGAATAATTAGATGTACTCAGCCAGAATCATTGTTACTAATTTTCAACACCGGGGCTAACTGTTTGACTGACAGCAAACTTTTACACACTAATCAGTACACTCGGGGCCATGTGCAATTCCCTTTTTCTCCTGAGTTTTCTCCTAGGTGATATTTTTAAACTCATGAGTAAAATGCCTTTTAAGCTTCCAGAAAGCAAGATAATGCTCAAAATAATTTTGATAGTACCTACTTTTTTGGTACTTTTCAGTTGAAAAGTGCTGTAAAGTTATTTAAAATCGAAGATGAAAAATGATCTCCTAGAAGAAAACGCAGGTGAAAGAGAGAATTGCATATGGCCCTCAGGCCCGTATGCAATTACTTTTTTCACCTGAGTTTTCTCCAAGGAGATAATTTTTCATCTTTTATTTAAAATAATTTTTCAGCACCCTGCAATTTAAAAAGTACCAAAAAGTAAGTGAAAAAGTACTATCAAAATTATTCAGTGTAATTTTTTTGCTTGGGGGAATTGTAAAAGGCATTTTATTTACAAGTTGTTAAAATATTACCTAGGAGAAAACTCAGGTGAAAAATGTAATTGCATATGACCCCAAGTCAGTAAGTAAAAACAGTGGAATGCCTGTATTTCCTAGGCAGATACAAAGTTATTAAGGTAAAAGTTGTTTGCCATTAATCCTTGCAATATATAAAGCTGAACTGAAAATATTGCTTTTACTATGAAGGATATTTAAGCTTGAATCAAATAAAAAAATACAGTAATCTGTAGTAGTCTGGAAATGTTTTTTTTGTTTTGTTTTGTTTTAGATTTTGAAGGATTGACTCTTGTTGCTTGTTGCCTTTGCCAAGATACAGACTAAAGAGTTCCGCAGTCTTTAGGCAGGGCCGGTTTAAGCAACAATGGGGCCCCAGGGCAAAATAAACCTGGGGGGCCCCCCAACAGATAAACCGGAACAAAAATTAAGGGACCTTTTTTGCAGCTGGTATAGTCAGTGTGTGAAGCCCCAATCAGTCGGAGCTCCACAAGGGGTTAAAAAGTTTCAGGGGGGTGGACCCCACATAATTTAAAAAATTTTTTTCCCACACTCTAAACATAAAAAAATAAATTGGGAAAATAGGAAAAAATGCCAGTGATCTTCATACAGCCATATTGTGGCTGTATAGCAATCCCTGGACAAAGCGATGCGGCTGCGTATGGACCCCCTGGAAACCCCGTCAGGAAATTCATTGCTCTTTCTTTTGATACATGTAAAATTACACTACCGCTAGGTTTGCTACTAAAAGTGACATTTACCGCATTTAAAAGTATGCTTTTTTTCTTCGAAACTTTAAAATCGATTTTCTCAAAAAACTTCCTCTCATTCCCAATGATCTCCTTAATATATCCTGCAAATTTAGGGTTTCTAGCATTTAAGATGGATTTGCTATTAACCGTTAAAGTCGGTGGGTTTTTAAATGTGTATTTTTTTTTCTTTGAAACTTTAAAATGGATTTTCTCAAAAACAATAAGGTCTTTTTGAAAAATGTTTTTTCCTCTTGTAGCCACTGGGGGCCCCTACAGGCTCTGTGGCCCTGGGGCAATTGCCTCCTTTGCCTCTAAGGTAGTGCCGGCCCTGACTTTAGGGGGTCGTCGAACACTGAGCCACAATTTCGCCATTGTGTGTGAGGAACTCTTTCTTTGAACGATTTAAAAGCCTAAGGCTAGGTTCACAGTGGTCAGTTTCATAACACACAATGTTATAATGATTTATAATGAGTGCAAACTGCAATGGAGACTAGAGATGGCTCGAACCTCTGATTGTAGGTTCGCGAACCTCGAACGCGAATTTCCGCAAAAGTTCGCGAACATGTGAACTTCGCGAACCGCTATAGACTTCAATGGGCAGGTGAACTTTCAAAACTACAAACACTAATTCTGGCCACAAAAGTGATGGAAAAGATGTTTCAAGGGGTCTAACACCTGAAAGGGGGCATGGCGGAGTGGGATACACGCCAAAAGTCCTGGGGAAAATTACGGATTTGACGCACAGCAGGGTTTTAAAGAGACTCCGTAACAAAAATTGCATCCTGTTTTTTATCATCCTACAAGTTCCAAAAGCTATTCTAATGTGTTCTGGCTTACTGCAGCACTTTGTACTATTACAGTCTCTGTAATAAATCAACTTATCTCTCTCTTGTCAGACTTGTCAGCCTGTGTCTGGAAGGCTGCCAAGTTCTTCAGTGTTGTGGTTCTGCTATGAACTCCCCCTTCCAGGCCCCTATATGCACACTGCCTGTGTGTTATTTAGATTAGCTGCACAACACGATGGAGGCTGGCACTTCCAAAAGTATTAAGCTCTTTTATTGAAACATGAATAAAAATCAATAAAAATGGCCAAGCGGCGACAGCCCGCTGTTTCAGGTGTATAGCCCTTTCTCAAGCCGTTACAACCATATCAATCTTATTGCACAAGTGACTCTTATATAATGGACACTCAAGACATCAACCAATCAGTTTAAAATAGCAACAGCCAATCGGCTTACCGGTATCCAATGTCGGACCTGAGTGAGAACATGTCAGATAATATTCAAATCACTCTACAGTGTGATGCGGAAGCCACACAATGCCTCACGCCTGTAGAGTAGTATCCACTCCTCCCCGAGTACCCAATCGCGTATTGTGGCACAGAGAGCAGGTGACGTCACTGTGGAGCGCCGTGCCGGCCAATCAAAACGAAGCCCCACAATGCTTAGCAGTATGTGAAGCCCTCAATGCGGATAGGGAGAACATAATGACGCACGCAGCCCCGCCTCCTCAGGCGGAGGCAAGCGTACGTCACATGTAAACAACACCTGACCGCTCCAAACAATAACGCCGCATACGCGTTACCACAGCAACCCCCCGCTCATACAAAACATTACTCTTACCACACGCCCATTAGGTTGGGGAAGGAGGGGAACATCTCACTCGTCCCAATCGATACCAGCAAACCGAAAGTTCTGTAAAAGAGCAGATAATAACAGTGAGAACATGCATTATGCCAAATAAAAAGTACTATATACAAAAACCTAATTCGTATTCTCTATTTAAGCCCCCTTCACCTAATACTCCCAATCTTCTTATCCATCCTGCTTCTCTTCTAAGTAACTCTTTCACCCTGCTATGCCCCCCTCTCCAAGTGGCTGGAACTCCATCAATTATCTGCACTTTTAATTGTGATACACTGTGATTCATTTCCACAAAATGTGATGACACTGCTTGCTTACTATCCTTATTCCTGATAGCACTTTTATGGGAACAAATCCTGTCCCTCACTTTCTGAGTGGTCATTCCCACGTATCCTAAACCGCAAGGACATTTCAGATAATACACAACAAAACTTGAATCACATGTGAAAAAGTCTCTGATTTTATACCTAGTGCCCTTTGAGGGATGTCTAAATTCTGTACCCTTTGTAATATGCCCACATAGGTGACACCCCAAACATGGGAAAGTCCCCACTTTTTCGTTGGGATCAGACACTAAAGGGGCATGATGGAAAACTTTGTCCCTCACTGTGGGGGCCTTTTTGAAAGAGAGTAGGGGAGGGTATCTGAATTCAGGTATAGTTGGAAACGCCTGACTCAATAAGTGCCAGTGCCGTCTAATAACCTTTCCAATTTCGACACTACAGGTGTTATATGTGGAAACAAAAGGAAGGCGAAACTGTTTGTTCACCCTCCTCTTGGGGTTTTTCTCCTGTTTAAGGACTTGTTGTGGATATCCTCTTTGTCTGAATTTGTATTCCATGTCTGTCAAACGTTGTCCTAATTGGTCAGGGGCTGTCACTATCCTATTAAGTCTGGAAAACTGTCCCTTAGGGATAGCATCTTTAACATGTGTAGGGTGGAAGCTATCATAGTGTAAAAGGGAGTTACGATCTGTACTCTTAACATGGAGGTCAGAGGTCAAAAGGTTGCCTTTCCTACTGATACTGGTGTCTAGGAAAGTCACCTGTTCACTATCTACATGGCTTGTGAGTTTGATCTCACTGCAGCATTGAGACAAATGAGTCCAAAAGTCATCAAGGGTCGAATGTGGCTCCGCCCATACACAGAAAATATCGTCTATATATCTGAGCCAACATCTAGCATGCCGTTGAAATAATTGACTAGGATAAACAAAGGCCTCCTCATAGAGGCCCATGTAGAGATTAGCATATGACGGGGCCACATTCGACCCCATCGCTGTTCCGCGTAGCTGCAGGAAGAAATCACCCTTAAACGAAAAGTAATTACACCTTAATACCACATTCAACAGTTCTAATGCAAACAGTCTCTGGTCACTAGACAGGTCTGTTCTTGTCATCAAGTACCAATCTATAGCCTCCACACCTCCATCATGTGGGATGGAGGTGTAGAGGCTCTCCACATCAAGCGTCACCAGCAGAAGGTCCTCACCTGCTGCATCAAGGTCCCTTATTTTTTTAAGGAACATGTCTGTGTCCTTGACATAAGAGTCCAGTGACACCACCAGGGGCTGTAATAACCTATCCAGAAACTGCGCCACAGGAACAAAGATTGAACCCGTGCCGGCCACAATGGGTCTCCCCGGCGGACGGCACGGGTTCTTATGTATTTTAGGCAATGTGTACAACTTGGGTGTCATAGGATTCTCCTGCATCAAAAATTTCCCGACATTCTCATCAATAATTCCTTTAGATCTAGCTTTTTCCACAATGCTTTTAATTCTCTTTTGTATCGAGTACATAGGATCCTCCCCTATCTTACAGTAAACATCTGTCTGCGCTAATTGACCCCTGATCTCCTCCTCATAATAGCTACTGTCAAGCACCACCACTGCTCCGCCTTTATCGGCGGGCCGTATAGTCAGTTCAGTTCTATTCCTAAGACTATCCAAAGCCAGACGTTCATCTTTAGTGAGGTTGAAATGAATCTTCTTTTTTTGATGTGCTTCCTCCAACTTTTTAATGTCCTCCATAACAAGATTACAGAAACTATCAATCACTAGATTCCCAGGTGGAGAGAATGTACTCTTATTCCTCAATCCCAGTTCTTTAAGACTAAATACAGATTCCTCAACCTCCCTTGTAGGACCATTGTAACATGGAAACATCCCAAAAAAATATTTCAACTTAATAGTCCTGAAAAATCGGAATAGTTCCTGATCCAGCTCAAAAAAATTGGGTAGGTTCGTGGGGCTAAATCCTAAGCCATAATTGAGAACTCTCTCCTCTGTTGGTGTCAAAGTATAACTGGAGATGTTCACTACCAACTGGGGTGTTTCAATCAATTCCTCTTGCGTAGTTCCATCTGACTCTTGGTGGAATCTTTTCGTGCGCCTACTCCTGGCTCTGGTTCCGCCCCTCCTTGTGCTCCTTGTACTCCTCTTCTCACGGGTGAACTCTCCCGTGAGGATAAAAAATCAGAGGTGGAAGATCCTGGGTTTCCCCCAGGCATATCTCCTCTTGGGCGAGGTGGCTTTCCTTTGGGTTTATTCGGTTTACCAGGTTTATTAAACCTCCTCAGGGAGTTTGCCGGTACCATCTTCTGCCATGAGTACACGTACCCTTCAGTATAGTCCTGAGTATCACGATGGAACTTGGATCGCTTAGTTTCCTCAATAGTCTTAGTATATGCCACAATCTTTTTGGACAGTTGTTTCACAAACATCTGCATGTCCTCGGCTGGCAAGATAGATGTCAATTGGGAAATAATTGTCAAACTTTTATTTTCCAACTTGGGGAGCTCCTGATGAATCCGTTCAATAGTAAGGATAATGGTGTCAAAAGCTGCCTTGTTCCAGATTCTCTCAAAGGTGGAACAGAACTCCGGATCACCACCAAACATCATAGGTGAGACCTGAGATCGCACTGCACGTGGTATTTTCCTTGTATGGCAGTATTCAGCCAGAGTTCTGGCATGCATATCAAGCTCTACCCATCTCCTTTTGACAATCTCCAATTCTCGTTTCAATGGTTTTGCATCAGGTGTCTGTAGAAATGGAGCACAGACATTAGCTTTAGCCAGGACACGAGCTGCATGTTCCTCTGTGTAGGTAAATGTATCTGGCAAACCTCCAGACATAATATACCCTGTGGTGCTCATCCTCTACGGTGTGATCACGTCTTCAATCAATGGTAAAAAGAGTGGCACTCCACTTGAAAAAGGGGAAAAAATGGGTGCCCAAGCCTCAACGGGTCCTCACACCACTGGATCCCAAGTAGCTGCACAACACGATGGAGGCTGGCACTTCCAAAAGTATTAAGCTCTTTTATTGAAACATGAATAAAAATCAATAAAAATGGCCAAGCGGCGACAGCCCGCTGTTTCAGGTGTAAAGCCCTTTCTCAAGCCGTTACAACCATATCAATCTTATTGCACAAGTGACTCTTATATAATGGACACTCAAGACATCAACCAATCAGTTTAAAATAGCAACAGCCAATCGGCTTACCGGTATCCAATGTTGGACCTGAGTGAGAACATGTCAGATAATATTCAAATCACTCTACAGCGTGATGCGGAAGCCACACAATGCCTCACGCCTGTAGAGTAGTATCCACTCCTCCCCGAGTACCCAATCGCGTATTGTGGCACAGAGAGCAGGTGATGTCACTGTGGAGCGCCGTGCCGGCCAATCAAAACGAAGCCCCACAATGCTTAGCAGTATGTGAAGCCCTCAATGTGGATAGGGAGAACATAATGACGCACGCAGCCCCGCCTCCTCAGGCGGAGGCAAGCGTACGTCACATGTAAACAACACCTGACCGCTCCAAACAATAACGCCGCATACGCGTTACCACAGCAACCCCCCGCTCATACAAAACATTACTCTTACCACACGCCCATTAGGTTGGGGAAGGAGGGGAACATCTCACTCGTCCCAATCGATACCAGCAAACCGAAAGTTCTGTAAAAGAGCAGATAATAACAGTGAGAACATGCATTAAGCCAAATAAAAAGTACTATATACAAAAACCTAATTCGTATTCTCATTTTGTGGAAATGAATCACAGTGTATCACAATTAAAAGTGCAGATAATTGATGGAGTTCCAGCCACTTGGAGAGGGGGGCATAGCAGGGTGAAAGAGTTACTTAGAAGAGAAGCAGGATGGATAAGAAGATTGGGAGTATTAGGTGAAGGGGGCTTAAATAGAGAATACGAATTAGGTTTTTGTATATAGTACTTTTTATTTGGCATAATGCATGTTCTCACTGTTATTATCTGCTCTTTTACAGAACTTTCGGTTTGCTGGTATCGATTGGGACGAGTGAGATGTTCCCCTCCTTCCCCAACCTAATGGGCGTGTGGTAAGAGCAATGTTTTGTATGAGCGGGGGGTTGCTGTGGTAACGCGTATGCGGCGTTATTGTTTGGAGCGGTCAGGTGTTGTTTACATGTGACGTACGCTTGCCTCCGCCTGAGGAGGCGGGGCTGCGTGCGTCATTATGTTCTCCCTATCCGCATTGAGGGCTTCACATACTGCTAAGCATTGTGGGGCTTCGTTTTGATTGGCCGGCACGGCGCTCCATAGTGACGTCACCTGCTCTCTGTGCCACAATACGCGATTGGGTACTCGGGGAGGAGTGGATACTACTCTACAGGCGTGAGGCATTGTGTGGCTTCCGCATCACGCTGTAGAGTGATTTGAATATTATCTGACATGTTCTCACTCAGGTCCGACATTGGATACCGGTAAGCCGATTGGCTGTTGCTATTTTAAACTGATTGGTTGATGTCTTGAGTGTCCATTATATAAGAGTCACTTGTGCAATAAGATTGATATGGTTGTAACGGCTTGAGAAAGGGCTATACACCTGAAACAGTGGGCTGTCGCCGCTTGGCCATTTTTATTGATTTTTATTCATGTTTCAATAAAAGAGCTTAATACTTTTGGAAGTGCCAGCCTCCATCGTGTTGTGCAGCTACTTGGGATCCAGTGGTGTGAGGACCCGTTGAGGCTTGGGCACCCATTTTTTCCCCTTTTTCAAGTGGAGTGCCACTCTTTTTACCATTGATTGTTATTTAGATTAGAGCAGCTTCTCTCTTATCTTTTACAAGCTGGATAAATCGTCCTCTGAGCTGGCTGGGCTTTCACATAGTGAGGAATTACAGACAAGGGCAAAGCTGTTTGCAGGAAGAAAAGAGCAGCCTGAAACTTCAGTGCATGAGAGATGCAGGGGGAAAGAAACACACAAATTATTTCTTGAGATTCAAAAGGAAGGATGTATACAGCCTGCTTGTGTATGGATGTATTTTCTATGTGTGGACATACTGTACATCAACCTACTTCCTGTTTTGGTGGCCATTTTGTTTGTTTATAAACAAACTTTTTAAAACTGTTTTTAACCACTTTTAATGCGGCGGGGAGCGGCGAAATTGTGACAGAGGGTAATAGGAGATGTCCCCTAACGCACTGGTATGTTTACTTTTGTGTGATTTTAACAATACAGATTCTCTTTAAGGGCAGAAATCACATTGCATTGCTAAATTGGAGGCATAAAGTGCTTTAAAACATCTTGCATGTGTGTACATCAATCAGGTAGTGTAATTAGTGTACTACTTCACACTGACATCTGTGTGACCGCACGCTGTTTTATATACCAGTCACTGCATACCGTCCTTGGATGTGTGGTGGTAGCCATTTCTCTGGCTCCCACTCAGGACCGGAATCGAACCCTGATTCCCCGGCCGACTGAATCAGTCAGTCCACACACAGCATCTCTGCCTCTCACAGATGCAGTGAAAGGTCTGCAGTGACTGGTATATAAAACACTGTGCGGTCACACAGGTGCAGTGAAAAGGTATGCACAGTCTGGTATACAAAACATGGTGCTGTCACACAGATGCAGTGAAAGGTATGCATGCCAGTGACTAGTACTATAATACAATGTGCAGTAGTCACACTAGGCACTGAATGTGCTGGGCCTGGCACAGTAGAGCAATTAGCAAGGGCCTGCTGCGACAGACAGGGCTGTATATGCAGTGTCAGTGAGCCACACACACACACAAAAAAACAACACATCACAAGTACATTATCTCTTAAAATAGCTGTTTTTGGGGTGCATTTCATCAACAAATATCAGCAAGGAGCAAGCTAACAGACCTCCTAACTATCGCTTTCCCTATCTCTTCAATGTCTCTCCCTTCTCTCACTAATACAGCAGCACACAGAGTGAGAAAATGTCTGACACTGCTGCCTTATATAAGGGGGGGGGGGGAGGGGAGCTCCAGGAGGGAGTGCAGATTGATTGGCTGCCATTTGTCTGCTGACTGTGATGTAGAGCAGGGCTTTTCAATCTTTTCACTAATTGTACCACTTTTAACACCTGAAAATTGTCAAGTACCACCAGTGTGCATGCGCAGTAGAGCAGAGCCGATGGTACATGGCTGTTTCCACCAGAATCAGAGTGGAGAGACGCTACTTTGCATGTGGGCATGCTGACGGGGAGATCTTTGGGGGGTGGGTCCCAGTGCTCGATCCTCTCTACTGAGGAAGAAGGGGGAAGTCTCTCTAAGCCAGGTGAAAGGTGCACAGTGATGGTGCGTATACTTCAAATACAGGAAATGAGCAGTGATGTCACTTCCTGTATACGCACCGTCACTGTGCACTATTCACCTGGCTGTCTCTTCACTGCTGATCTGAGGTCTGAAGTATGCCGCAGGGCAGCACAGCGAGGAGCGAGTGAGCGGGAGCTGAACTTTGTGGAGGCAAAATGAGACCAGGACAAGTGACGTGCAACCCTGATGTGTACCACCTGGCCAACAGCAAAGTACCACTGGTGGTACGCGTACCACAGGTTGAAAAGCCCTGATGTAGAGGGTCAAAGTTTTGGCCAATGAAGTAGTATAGGGGGCAGGCCGAACTCGCATAAAGTTCGCGTTTCGACGCGAATGCGAACCCACGTTGTTCGCACGAACAAGTTTGCATGCAAACCATTTGAACCATCTCTAATGGAGACTGGACATAGACTTTTAAGTGTTACTTACCTAAAGAGAGGGAAGCCTCAGTATCCTATTGAGGTAGTCCCTCTGTAGTCTTATGTCCCCCATCACTGAGAGCTCTTCCCTGGAAGATTAGCTGCAAGGCACTGTTGCAAGTAGTTAAATGACTTGTAGTGTGAGGTAAGTGATAACATACAGTTAAATAAAATATTATGCCATCACATTATTTCCAAACTTGGAAGGGTAACAAAGAAGACAAGGTGTGCCTGTTCTGTAGAGATTACATTTCTGCCTCACTGTGGATAGGTTGCAGGGTAAAGGTCCATGTCTATATACTGAATAAATAATTAAACTGAATTAATATGGATTAGTAGCAAAAATAAAAATATCACATAAACCATATGCTGTAAGTGCACTAATGCCCACATTTAAAAAATCTTACGGCACTGTCAGTACTTAACTTAAATATAGATTATTACTCACCTATAGCACACATTACCACATTACACACCACATTATATCCATAAACCATTCTTTAGGATGGGTATAAGTACAAACCCCAAGATTACCGGGCCAGCAAGAAAAAACATTGCAGGCCTATATATTACAAAAGGTCTCTACCACAAAGCAGATACAGACATGGAGTGGTGGTAAAGCATTGCTAAGCAACCTAAGCGCCTAAGACAAATAAATGCTCACGACAGCGCCACATAGTATGAACATGCAGCAGGTCATACGTTCATCAATATATACACTATATAGGAATATTTTGCCTCCCAAGTACTCTGCATGCACACATAATGAAGCCCAGCAGCAACTGGGAACCATGTGTGGCATGTCAGGGATATCATCTGTACTTCCATACATAACCTGGCAGCCAACAATAAGATGGAACCCTGGCAGACAGGAAAATACACAGATGAAATATACAAGCACTGGATGCACAAAATGTCTTTCCTAACATAAGAACTGAAAAGTTTTCTAGCCAACTGTGTGGTTCAGATGACTTGTTAACAGGGAACAACCAGTACTTCCTGTTCTGTGTTTGCGCTATTCCTTTCTCCAAACACAGCCTGGGCTAAGCCTTGCCTCATGCTGCTGACTGGACTGTACAGACAAGCTGCTCACTGATGAACTCATCCTTCTTAGTATTCAAATAACAGCCCTGTACAATACAGCAGAGTGTGACTGCCTTATAGCACAACACTCCCTGCGCCAGCTGGATGATGCTTTATAGGGTTTTACAGAAGGCAGATTTCATAACAAAATCTGATACTGTATGTTAAAATTAATTTAGTGTTTAGTTATTTAGCACATTATTGAATTGAGCTGTGATATTTAATGGGGGATGAGACAATAAAGAAGAGAGAGCAATTAACCACGGTGTATCTTTTTTCACTTCTTTTAAAAAACAATTACCACCGCGTACGTACAAAAAGGGCGCCCGGACAAAAAGGGCGCGGGGTGTAAACTCTAATTAATAATTAATCATTAATAGCGTTTATAAAAATAGTGTGCTATATTTCGTTTACAAATAATGTTTAACAAAATTATAAATCATTAAATAATGTTTATGAAATCGGAAATTGTGAAAACGTTAATCTTCCCTGTTTCAAAAGTTAAATTTATAATGACGTTTATTAAAAAAACAATAATATATGTTTAATTGTTATAATTGTATATTATTGTGAATAACCTTCATTTATGATTTGTTCTTATAATAAAATCTGAAAATATTCTTTATAAAGATGATATAAATATAACTACGTTCATAATAAGTGTTGTAAAACATTAGTAATTATTACTAAAATTTTACTAAAACTATACCTAAGCCTACTCTTACACAGAACCCTCCTGTACCTATCCCTAACCCCTAGACCCCCCTGGTGGTGCCTAAACCTAAGACCCCCCTGGTGGTGCCTAAACCTAAGACCCCCCTGGTGGTGCCTAAACCTAAGACCCCCCTGGTGGTGCCTAAACCTAAGACCCCCCTGGTGGTGCCTAAACCTAAGACCCCCCTGGTGGTGCTTAAACCTAAGACCCCCCTGTTGGTGCCTAAATCTAAGACCCCCCTGGTGGTGCCTAAACCTAAGACCCCCCTGGTGGTGCCTAAACCTAAGACCCCCCTGGTGGTGCCTAAACCTAAGACCCCCCTGTTGGTGCCTAAACCTAAGACCCCCCTGGTGGTGCCTAAACCTAAGACCCCTGTGGTGGTGCCTAAACCTAAGACCCCCCTGGTGGTGCTTAAACCTAAGACCCCCCTGATGGTGCCTAAACCTAAGACCCCCCTGGTGGTGCCTAAACCTAAGACCCCCCTGGTGGTGCCTAAATCTAAGACCCCCTGGTGGTGCCTAAACCTAAGACCCCCCTGGTGGTGCCTAAACCTAAGACCCTCCTGGTGGTGCCTAAACCTAAGACCCCCCCTGTTGGTGCCTAAACCTAAGACCCCCCTGGTGGTGCCTAAACCTAAGACCCCCCTGGTGGTGCCTAAACCTAAGACACCCCTGTTGGTGCCTAAACCTAAGACCCCCCTGGTGGTGCCTAAACCTAAGACCCCCCTGATGGTGCCTAAACCTAAGACCCCCCTGGTGGTGCCTAAACCTAAGAACCCCCTGGTGGTGCCTAAACCTAAGACCCCCCTGGTGGTGCCTAAACCTAAGACCCCCCTGGTGGTGCCTAAACCTAAGACCCCCCTGGTGGTGCCTAAACCTAAGACCCCCCTGGTGGTGCCTAAACCTAAGACCCCCCTGATGGTGCCTAAACCTAAGACCCCCCTGGTGGTGCCTAAACCTAAGACCCCCCTGGTGGTGCCTAAACCTAAGACCCCCCTTTATTATGTGGATAATAATGTTTTACTAATTGTGGATGCAAAAAATATATTGCAATTTACATTACGTACTGATCGCTTTATTTTGTGAATAATAATGTTTTACAAACAGTAAGGAATAAAACTTAAATAATGTTTTAATTAGTTAAATAAGATAAATATGTTTAGTATTTTTATAAACGTTATTCGGCACGGGTGCATTTTATAAACGTAAATCACCACAAGCACACTTATAAATCATTAAAAATCTCCGGGCGCCGTTTGTAAACGTTATTTATGTCCGGCGCCCTTTTTTCCTGCTCGGCACCCATTAAACGTTATTTATTATGAGAGTGAATGGCGGCGCCCTTTTTGTCCACTAGCTGCCTGCGCCCTTTTTTCCCGCTTCCATTACCACCACTGTTTTTTTTTAATGCTCTCTTTCTCTCCTCTCTAAGCCTTCTTTATAACCTCACAAATGACTGCTATCTTCCTCCCAGTTCATGGCTGGCAATAAGATAATGAAACCTTAATTTGTAATACCTCATGCGATGTAACACATGCATCAGCAGTCCTTGTGAATAGATGTTTGAATTAATATTCAGAACAATTAGTTAGGTTTTTTTTAGATGTTTTGCTTAATTTCTGTCAGTGTTTTCTAAATTGAGTCCATTGTAGTCAAATGTTAGTGTTCTCTCTCAAAAAGTGTGCCTTTTTAAAACAGAAGGCATTTGTGGTTATTCAGGTGAGAGGGAGCATATGAGGACTCCCAGAGTGCATCACTGCTGAATATGCAAATCATCTTTGTTGTCCCTGCACCTCAGAGCTCACTTCAACCTGAATAATCACAAATACCTTCTGTTTTAAGAAGCCAAACTTCTGTTTTGCCTAACATTTTAGTAAGGAGGCTTTTTGGTCTCTTCCAGCCCTTTACACACGAGAGTTCTGCTCCACCATGAGGTTGCTGGACACTCTCCTAAGAAAAGCAACACATTTCTGTTGTCCCAACCATTGTATGGTTGAAAAACAACATCATTGTCTTGATTAAATAACTATGTTGAGGTTATGAAAATATCTAGTTCTCATGAAGGAATACAGGAGATTTACGTTGGCTGATTTAGCATGTCAGTATTAGGGTCATTGATTTTATGAAGGTTTTTTTTTCTTTCAATATTGTGCTAAAATATTCAATAATTTTGAAATAACTGTAATGCCTTTTTAAAGGTTATCTTGAAAGCTAGTAGAAGTGTCCGTACTTTGATTGATGGTTTTGTAATATATTTTACACTTACGTCTATTTGGAAAATTAACCATCCACTAAGATAAGTTCTTTGCTTCTAAAAGTTTCCCTACGTAAAAAAGCAAGTAGATGTACATACAACTTATCGAAAGCTGTAAAGGGTAGAATGTGCAGAAACTAACACAAAGCCAAACTACAGCAAAGTCTGTATACGATTAAAAGGGGAGATTGGAACACTCATAGCATGCATCTGCTCCCCTGACTTTTTAACCACCGAGTGTTAGTTTATGGCTTAGCTTACGGATAAAAGAAGCAAGAAATGAAAGTTACCAAAAAAAAAAAAATCTTTCCTTAGAACTAAGTACATTCAGATGTCCGTCTCATGGAGCACTTTGTACAGTTCACAATTTAGTTTCTTTAAGATCAGCTGGTTTATCCCACCATCTGAAATATGAAAAAGGGCTATGATCTGAAAAAAGGCATGTTTTTCCTTACAAGAACCCTGTTTAATGACAGAAAGTCTCTGTTAAACTCTGGATACCTTTTTACATGAACCTTTGCACTGACGCATGGCCAAGCAGGATTTCTGCAGTCTGCCAATTCACTCGGGTCTTGCTGTGTTCTGTGAAACGCATATCTATTGGATGTGTACTGGAGATGCAGGGAAACTTAGCTGTGCACAGTTTTCTGCCAGAAGTGTGAGCAGAACCAGAGGACCAGCCATAAATGCAGAATATAAAAGCCCTAATATGTTCATGTATATATTCACAAAGGAAAAACATTTTCTTAGGAAGTGATGGTAATAAAAGTGGACGGCATGACCTTGCTTTGGAATTACTTTGTGGACTGTGAGAGGTTCATAAAGATTCAGTTCTATATCCCCAACTCACCTTAGACAGAATGCAAAATGAGAATCTTGCACAAGAATGCTAGCATAATAAAGACTAATATTTTCTGTTTGCACTCAATGATTTTTTTTTTCTTGTTACATTTTTTGTTTTTTTGGGTTTGCGGTCTATTTTCTATTACTGTGTTCTTACAGTGGAACTTGTTCACAAAGTCATCACGGAAGATAATAAGTAATTTTACAAAATTGGTCTGGATTAACACCGGTGTTCTGCCATAGAGTCTCTGCATGTCACGTCTCTTCCGTCTCCAATGCCGCTCACTGTACTTGGAGACAGAAGACAAGTGACGCGCAGTGACGCAGATCCCCGGTTCCTGGAATGCAGGAGAAGTAAGTAGTTCTCTGCCCGGCCGCTGCCATTGTGCAAAATTCTAGAGGGGGGAGAGTGGAAAGGGGGCCCCAGGTGAGGGAGGGGGGAGTTGGGTCCCCTCCCTGCCGCTGTGTGCCCAAGCCCCCTCTTCCTGCAATACACCCTCCTGCTGCTTGGGGCTAGGCCTACTGGGAAAATTAATGTGTTTCTGGTGGCCCAGTCCGAGCCTGCAATAGACAATACATAGTATAGTCATATCCAGTTGCAAGGAGGGGAATACAGATAATACATATAATACATACAGGTCTGCTTGCAAGTTGCACATAGAAGTGGCAGACACACACTACACAGCAGTACTGGAACACTATGAGTAATAGAAGGGCATCTAGAATATTAAGGCCACTCTAATAGGGTGAACTATTGAGTAATCAGTAGTGAGAACTGAAAAATTCTCTTAAAATTCTAATTAGTCACCTGGGTGGTAGAGGTTGTTGAAAGGACTCATACTCACTGAAATAAAATTAATGTAGCTGTCGGTTAAATGGCGCTTTGATTTTCTAATACCAACTTTTGCCTCCTGAGTGTGTTATTAGAAGAGCTTTTTTTGTGTATCATCATGAAGGACCTGGTGTAATGGAAGACAAGAAATGATCTTTCCTTGTTCTTTGGGACATTTCAGTTCTGCTGTAGACTCCTTTATTTATTCATTCCAACTAGGCCAGCCTTTTTACCCCCTGTTGTTCCCATTAAGTTACTACTGCAAAATGCATGATCACGGCTGGAATTCCGAAAAGGCCATCAAGGCCTGGGCCTTAGGCGGCTGCAGCCCAAGGGTGGCACCTGGATATGATATGGGGGTTGCTACATATGAAAGAAAAGGCTGCAAATGGGGAGCAACACATGAAAAGGGAAGCTGTGTTTGAAAGAGAGGGGCTGCAGTACAGGGATGATACACATGGAAGAGGGGGCGGCATATGGAATAGGAGTGGCGCTATTGCACTTGGAAGGGAGGCCCCAATATACTTGGTCTAGGGGTGAAAAAAAGTATAAATCTGGCCTTGTGAATCTCTATCTCTTACATTATTAATGTCCCTATTTTTAACTGTAAAGCTAAGTGCCTTGCTGTAAGGGCTCATTCACATGGAGAGAGTTGCAGTGAGTTTTAACTCACTGCACATAAAGTGCATTTTTCATGGGAACATGAAAGTCCATAGACTGTAATTCTATCATTCACGCTACAACAGTGAGTTGCTGTGCAGTGCATTTCAACTCGACGAGAGTTAAAACTCATGGAAATGCACTGCAACTCACAAACCCATTCACACTCATTCATGCGTTATAATTCATGCATTTCAACTCACTGACAAGTGTAAATGAGCCCTAACATTTCACAGAACAGGATGGTAACTTAATTTGAAACATTGTAGCAATATGTATGTAGATGACAATGGCCTCAATTCTGGTAGGGTTATCAAACAAATTACCTCATGTGAGATGATTTACCTCATGAGGTTATGACATTTAGGAATTCTGGTAGGTTTTAGTCATGTTTTACCTCATGAGGTAAATTATGAGGTAATTCATGAGGTAATTTACAGAAAATAGCTATTCTCAAAAAATAGCACATCATTTACCGATCATTTTAACCACTTCCCGACCGCCTAACGCACAGGGGCGGCCGGGAAGTGGAGCCCTTAAGGACCGGCTCACCCACAGAGGCGGCGGTCCTTGTAAGGGCATGGGCGGAGCGATCGCGTCATCCGTGACGCGATCCTCCGCCGGCGCCTGTCACCGCTCGCCCGCCGGCGGGATGTTAACCCCGCGATCGCTGCATACAAAGTGTATAATACACTTTGTAATGTTTACAAACTGTATTATACAGGCTGCCTCCTGCCCTGGTGGTCCCAGTGTCCGAGGGACCACCAGGGCAGGCTGCAGCCACTCTAGTCTGTACCCAAGCACACTGATTTCTCCCCCCCTGCCCCAGATCGCCCACAGCACCCCTCAGACCCCCCCCTCCCCACCCCCCAGACCCCTGTTTGCACCCAATCACCCCCCTAATCACCCATCAATCACTCCCTGTCACTATCTGTCAACGCTATTTTTTTTTATCTCCCCCCCTGCCCACTGCCCCCTCCTGATCACACCCCCACCCCTCAGATTCTCCCCAGACCCCCCCCAGACCCCCCCCCCTGTGTACTGTATGCATCTATCCCTCCTGATCACCTGTCAATCACCTGTCAATCACCTGTCAATCACCCATCAATCACCCCCTGTCACTGCCACCCATCAATCAGCCCCTAACCTGCCCCTTGCAGGCAATCTGATCACCCACCCACACCAATAGATCGCCCGCAGATCCGACATCAGATCACCACCCAAACGCAGTGTTTACATCTATTCTCTCCTCTAAACACCCACTAATTACCCATCAATCACCCATCAATCACCCCCTATCACCACCTGTCACTGTTACCCATCAGATCAGACACTAATCTGCCCCTTGCGGGCACCCAATCACCCGCCTACACGCTCAGATTGCCCTCAGACCCCCCCTTACCAATTCGCCAGTGCAATATTTACATCTGTTCTTCCCTGTAATAACCCACTGATCACCTGTCAATCACCTGTCAATCACCCATCAATCACCCCCTGTCACTGCCACCCATCAATCACCCCCTGTCACTGCCACCCATCAATCAGCCCCTAACTTGCCCCTTGCGGGCAATCTGATCACCCACCCACACCAATAGATCGCCCGCAGATCCGACATCAGATCACCACCCAAACGCAGTGTTTACATCTATTCTCTCCTCTAAACACCCACTAATTACCCATCAATCACCACCTGTCACTGTTACCCATCAGATCAGACCCTAATCTGCGCCTTGCGGGCACCCAATCACCCGCCTACACGCTCAGATTGCCCTCAGACCCCCCCCCTTATCAATTCGCCAGGGCATTATTTACATCTGTCCTTCCCTGCAATAACCCACTGATCACCTGTCAATCACCCATCAATCACCCCCTGTCACTGCCACCCATTAATCACCCCCTGTCACTGCCACCCATCAATCAGCCCCTAACATGCCTGTTGCGGGCAATCTGATCACCCAATAGATCGCCCGCAGATCCGACATCAGATCACCACCCAAGCGCAGTGTTTACATCTATTGTCTCCTCTAAACACCCACTAATTACCCACTAATTACCCATCAATCACCCCCTATCACCACCTGTCACTGTTACCCATCAGATCAGACCCTAATCTGCCCCTTGCGGGCACCCAATCACCCGCCTACATGCTCAGATTGCCCTCAGACCCCCCCTTATCAATTCGCCAGTGCATTAGTTACATCTGTTCTTCCCTGTAATAACCCACTGATCACCTGTCAATCACCTGTCAATCACCCATCAATCACCCCCTGTCACTGCCACCCATCA
This sequence comes from Hyperolius riggenbachi, assembly GCF_040937935.1. Taxonomy (NCBI): domain Eukaryota; kingdom Metazoa; phylum Chordata; class Amphibia; order Anura; family Hyperoliidae; genus Hyperolius; species Hyperolius riggenbachi. The sequence continues at coordinate 411,053,059 of NC_090646.1, read as the reverse complement.
ATAACCCCCTGGCACTACCACCCATCAATCACCCCCTGTCACTGCCACTCATCAATCAGCCCCTAACCTGCCCCTTGCGGGCAATCTGATCACCCACCCACACCAATAGTTCGCCCGCAGATCCGACGTCAGTTCACCTCCCAAGGGCAGTGTTTATAGCTGTTCTCTACCCTAAACACCCACTAATTACCCATCAATCACCCCCTGTCACTGCTACCTATCAGATTAGACCCCTATCTGCCCCTAGGGCACTCAATCACCCGCCCACACCCTCAGAATGCCCTCAGGCCCCAGCCCTGATCACCTCGCCAGTGCATTGCTTGCATCTATTCCCCCCTCTAATCACACCTTGAGACACCCATCAATCACCTCCTGTCACTCCTTAGCACACCTACCCATCAGATCAGGCCCTAATTTGCCCTGTGTGGGCTCCTGATCACTCGGCCAAACCCTTAGATCCCCCTCAGACCCCCTTCCGATCACCTCCCCAGTGCATTGATTGCATCTATTTTCCCCTCTAACCACCCCCTGAGACACCCATCAATCACCTCCTGTCACCCCCCTAGCACTCCTATCCATCAGATCAGGCCCAATACAACCTGTCATCTAAAAGGCCACCCTGCTTATGACCGGTTCCACAGAATTCGCCCCCTCATAGACCACCTGTCATCAAAATTTGCAGATGCTTATACCCCTGAACAGTCATTTTGAGACATTTGGTTTCCAGACTACTCACGGTTTTGGGCCCGTAAAATTCCAGGGCGGTATAGGAACCCCAGAAACTGACCCTATTTTAGAAGAAAGACACCCCAATGTATTCTGTTAGGTGTATGACGAGTTCATAGAAGATTTTATTGTTTGTCAAAAGTTAGCGGAAATTGATTTTTGTTTTTTTTCACAAAGTGTCATTTTTCACTAACTTGTGACAAAAAATAAAATCTTCTATGAACTCGCCATACACCTAACGGAATACCTTGGGGTGTCTTCTTTCTAAAATGGGGTCACTTGTGGGGTTCCTATACTGCCCTGGCATTTTAGGGGCCGTAAACCGTGAGAAGTAGTCTAGAAAACAAATGCCTCAAAATGACCTGTGATTAGGACGTTGGGCCCCTTAGCGCACCTAGGCTGCAAAAAAGTGTCACACATGTGGTATCGCCGTACTCAGGAGAAGTAGTATAATGTGTTTTGGGGTGTATTTTTACACATACCCATGCTGGGTGGGAGAAATCTCTCTGTAAATGGACAATTGTGTGTAAAAAAAATCAAACAATTGTCATTTACAGAGGTAAATGACACTTTGTGAAAAAAAACAATTAAAATCAATTTCCGCTAACTTGTGACAAAAAAATAAAAACTTCTATGAACTCACCATACTCCTAACAGAATACCTTCTTTCTAAAATGGGGTCATTAGTGGGGTTCCTATACTTCCCTGGCATTTTAGGGGCCCTAAACCGTGAGGAGTAGTCTTGAAACAAAAATGACCTGTGAAATCCTAAAGGTACTAATTGGACTTTGGGCCCCTTAGCGCAGTTAGGCTGCAAAAAAGTGCCAATCATGTGGTATCGCCGTACTCGGGAGAAGTAGTATAATGTGTTTTGGGGTGTATTTTTACACATACCCATGCTGGGTGGGAGAAATACCTCTGTAAATGACAATCTTTTGATTTTTTTACACACAATTGTCCATTTACAGAGAGATTTCTCCCACCCAGCATGGGTATGTGTAAAAATACACCCCAAAACACATTGTACTACTTCTCCCGAGTACGGCGATACGACATGTGTGGCACTTTTTTGCACCATAACTGTGCTAAGGGGCCCAAAGTCCAAAGAGTACCTTTAGGATTTCACAGGTCATTTTGAGAAATTTTGTTTCAAGACTACTCCTCACGGTTTAGGGCCCCTAAAATGCCAGGACAGTATAGGAACCCCACAAATGACTCCATTTTAGAAAGAAGACACCCCAAGGTATTCTGTTAGTAGTATGGTGAGTTCATAGAAGATTTTATTTTTTGTCACAAGTTAGCGGAAATTGATTTTTATTGTTTTTTTTCACAAAGTGTCATTTTCCGCTAACTTGTGACAAAAAATAAAATCTTCTATGAACTCACCGTACTACTAACGGAATACCTTGGGGTGTCTTCTTTCTAAAATGGGGTCATTTGTGGGGTTCCTATACTGTCCTGGCATTTTAGGGGCCCTAAACCGTGAGGAGTAGTCTTGAAACGAAATTTTTCAAAATGACCTGTGAAATCCTAAAGGTACTCATTGGACTTTGGGCCCCTTAGCGCAGTTAGGGTGCAAAAAAGTGCCACACATGTGGTATCGCCGTACTCAGGAGAAGTAGTATAATGTGTTTTGGGGTGTATTTTTCCACATACCCATGCTGAGTGGGAGAAAGATCTCTGTAAATGGACAATTGTGTGTAAAAAAATTAAAAAATTGTCATTTACAGAGATATTTCTCCCACCCAGCATGGGTATGTGTAAAAATACACCCCAAAACACATTATACTACTTCTCCTGAGTACGGCAATACCACATTACCACATGTGTGGCACTTTTTTGCAGCCTAACTGCGCTAAGGGGCCCAAAGTCCAATGAGCACCTTTAGGCTTTACATGGGTGCTTACAAATTAGCACCCCCCAAAATGCGAGGACAGTAAACACACCCCACAAATGACCCCATTTTGGAAAGTAGACACTTCAAGGTATTCAGAGAGGGGCATGGTGAGTCCGTGGCAGATTTCATTTTTTTTGTCGCAAGTTAGAAGAAATGGAAACTTTTTTTTTTTTGTCACAAAGTGTCATTTTCCGCTTACTTGTGACAAAAAATAATATCTTCTATGAACTCATTATGCCTCTCAGTGAATACTTTGGGATGTCTTCTTTCCAAAATGGGGTCATTTGGGGGGTATTTATACTATCCTGGAATTCTAGCCCCTCATGAAACATGACAGGTGGTCAGAAAAGTCATAGATGCTTGAAAATGGGAAAATTAACTTTTTGCACCATAGTTTGTAAACGCTATAACTTTTACCCAAACCAATAAATATACACTGACTGGGTTTTTTTATCCAAAACATGTTTGTCCACATTTTTCGCGCTGCATGTATACAGAAATTTTACTTTATTTGAAAGATGTCAGCACAGAAAGTTAAAAAAATCATTTTTTTACCAAAATTCATGTCTTTTTTGATGAATATAATAAAAAGTAAAAATCGCCTAGAGCAATCAAATAGCACCAAAAGAAAGCTTTATTAGTGACAAGAAAAGGAGCCAAAATTTATTTAGGTGGTAGGTTGTATGAGCGAGCAATAAACCGTGAAAGCTGCAGTGGTCTGAATGGAAAAAAAGTGGCCGGTCCTTAAGGGGTAGAAAGCCCTAGGTCCTCAAGTGGTTAAGACCTGCCTGTACCTGGAGGTAAAGTCAATTTGTATGCATTTTTCAGTTTTTAGTGGAGTTTCTATTGCAGTTTTAGTGTCGTTCCTATTCAGGCTGTGTAATAGAAAAGAATAGTAGAAATAAAACTTAAAAATATTTACTGGATTTTTTTTTTATAAGGGATGCCTATAAATATACTTTTCATAGTAATAATAATAATCAAATACACTCTCCCCCCTCGGAAAAAAAAAATCTTCCAAAGACTATCCTAATTTATGAAAGACAATTAAATTCTATTTATTTACTGCATGCTTACTGCTGAAATACCTCATGTTTTACCTCACTTTATGCATTTACCTCATGTTTTACCTCATGTTCGGGAAATGGAGAAAAATCTTTCAGAATTACTAAAAAGAAAGGAAAATACAGCATGCGTTATTTTACCTTCAAAAAAATATTTACCTCACATAGCTACCAGAATTGAGGCCAATGTATTATGGTACCCAAATGTCCTGTATAAGCGTAGAATAGTTTACCAAGGCTGGACATTTTGCTGGGCAAATAAATAATAATAATAAGAAGAAGAACAACAATAATAATAGTTTATATCATTTTATGGCATGATAACCAGCCATTAATTTGAGCTGTTAAGCTAATAGGAATGTTAGGATGGGTTTGTTTATTTCTGTGTTTCAACAATGTTACAAGAAATGATAATGCAGCTTACAGCTTCAAGACCCTTGTCCTCCGTTAACTCACACCTCTAGAGTACTAAAGCTTTATTCTCACATCCATTATGCTGTATAAAAGTGGCCTTATTGTTATCCGTCTTTGCCCTCCTTGCCACAGGACCTTTGCTGAGGTTTGGTAGATGTATTGTATTATGTTATCATATCATATGTTGAATGCTGGTTCAGTTAACTGAACAATGCTATGGAAATAAAATAATCTGAAGGACTCTGTGGGACTCCAGCAGAGAGGAAAAAAAAAAAAACTTAAAAGAACTACATGATATTTTTTAACATCTTTATTACCGGTTTATGCCAATAGGTGTTTTCTTGCAATGTTTTCTATGTAATCTTCCAACAATAAATGTAATTTAACCACTTCATGCCGTGGGCCACATGCACGTGAAATTATATAAACGTCCTATTTGCACTAAAGGTGCACAAATAGGACATTTATAAATGACCATATTGCATGAAAAGGTTAATGCGGCTGAAAACAGAATTTTGAGTGATTATCTCATTGTCACAGCACCTTTTTTTGCATCCTCGTTGTAAAGAGTTAATCAATATAGCTAATATTTCTGGTATTTAATAGCATACTATTTGTATGTCAGATATGTTACTGAAGGTTCATAATTTTGCTCCAAAATAATCATTAAACCATGTATATGGATTTTCAGAGATTTCATAGAATTGTGAGCCTAAGCTTATCATTTTTTATGAGAGCTGCACAATAAGAGGTTTAATGCTCGCTGAGTATATAATACAGGCCCTAGCAACAGCCTTGTGCCACATGAAAAGCATCTGACTCATAAATATAACACATTCTCTTTGTACATATTTCCCTTTGTTACTCAAACACAACAATGGAATCTTGAGCCATTGACAAAATAATAATAACAGTAACTTCTCTGGCAAGCTGAAGAATGTTAGAAGCATTTGTTTCAGGTTGGAAACTTAGCATGGGAACCGATGGGATTTCTGAAAAATATGCAAGGTACAATAAAAATGAATGAGATATTAAGACAGTGTGTGGCAATTTAACACCTGCCACAACATATTCAATCACATATGGATTGCCAATATGGAAAACATTATTTGACTTTATATGCCCCAAACATTATAGCTGTGAGACTTCGTGTTATAAAAGAGAAATCTCCTGTAGACAAGGCTTACGGATACAAAATATGGTTACAAATTCCTCATTTTATGCTGAATTTACTTAAAAGGTAAGTGCCCCCCTTTCCCCTAAAACAAGCCACTTTGATGTACAACAATTCTCCAATTATATTTGAAACCAGTAATATTATTGCACCGATGTATTATATACAACCATCCTCATCTGTAGCAGTCTCCAAAGAAGCTGACAGTCTAATGATACTATATAGGTGAGGACAAATTTGGTTAGGCAATACGCACCACCAATTTGTCGCTGTGTTTTTAGGATGTATTATGGTAGTTACATAAACTCAGAGCATGAGAGGCTGTTTCTGGTGCATGGACATGATTTTTAAGCGCAACCACTAATATTGGAATGTGTCAATCTGTGGATGTATAATTGGCAAGCAATCCTGTTGGCAACATCTCCTGTTTGGTGCAAATTACCTGGTGGACTACTGGTCCCCTCTCCCCTTGTAGTTTTTCCTGGTGGACTGGTGGACTTTTGCTCCCCCCCCCCAACATAAAGTTATTTCCCTGGTTCTCCCTTATATAAACTTCCCTTCTAGTCCAGGGAGCCCCCCCATATAGCTTTCCTTGGTACTCTAGTGCCTTTCCTTATTATATTTCCTGCCCCCCGTATACTTATATGAATTTCCCTGGTAGTCTAATGGCCTCTCCATATAGTTTAAGGTTTTCGACCTCCCTTGGACTCTGGTGGTCTAGTGATTTTATTTTTTTCCCCTGGTAGTCTAGTGGTCCCCCCATATAGCTGCCCTTGGTGGTATAGTTGTATCCCTGGATCCTCTTGGTCTAGTGGTTGCTTAAATGAATTTCCCTGCAATCAAGTAGTTCCCCCATACAGCTTTTCAGTGGTCTAGTGGTCCCTCTCCCCTTTATATATTCTCTGGACTCTGGTGGTGGTCTACTGCCCCCCTTATATTAATTTCCTGGGTATTCTAATGGTCCTGATTCCCTGAGCCCTGGTGGCCTTGTGGTCCCACTTCTTATATTAATTTCCCCTTAGTTGTCTAGTAATCCATATAGTTTTCCCTGAGCCCTGGTGGCCTAGTGTTCCCTCCTTATATTCATGTTCCTGCTAGTTTTAGTGTTCCACTCTCATATAGCTTTGCCTAGAAATCTATGGTCACACAATCCACTCGGTCTAGTGGTAGTGTCCCCCCCCTGCATACTTATTGACAAGTTTCTGTTCCAGAGTTTTCACACTTAGTGAAACTGCCCCTCCTGCCGTGTGACCGGAACTGACTAATTATCGGGCCAGGGAGGGAGGGAGGTATTAATGCACAGGGATGGTGTGCAAGGAAAAAAATAACCCCTGCAAAAAGGATTCTGTTTTCACTAGCCCACCACCACTGAGCATTATACCCCTTTCCTGGCCACTTTCTGAGGCCTTAAAACTCTAAATAATAAAATATGCTCCCTCTACCCCCTATCTCTCATAACCTGTGTCAGCCCCCTACTTATCTACCACCTAACATTTCTAATCTGTACCAGCCCCTTACTGATTACCCTAACTCATACTGACCTTGCTTCATCTTACTTTTGGTGCCTACTATACCTTTATATCCAGCACAGGCATTTCAGTTACATTGTAGCTGAGTACAGGCACCCAATCCATTGCCCATCCAATGAAATTGGCTGCAGTAGCCAAATGCCTCCCCAGAGCCGGATCATCCACAAGGCAAACCTAGGCAGTTGCCTAGGACTTGGAGAGAGTCTAGGAGCCTATGGATGCTAGTCCCCACAGAGTCTTACTAAAAATCCCTGAGAGCATCAGCAGTGAGCAAAAACTGCTATCTTACCTAGGCCCACCATTTCTGTGCCTCCCACATTAGACAAAAGTGTTGTGCACCTAGTCTAACTGCAGCATGCAAACTGCTTTGTAGAAGACTCCAATCACTTATTTTACACCCCATATAACTCTCCCTGGTAGTCCAGTGGTCATTCCCTCCACACCCAGTATAGATTCCCATATAGGTTCAATTTTAAAATGGCCCATAATGCCTAAGTAGGACTGTTTGCTGCTAATACTCTACTGGAAAAGCTGATTTTGATGACTGAGAAGCAGTTTGTAGTACTGCAGGAATTTGTGCAGTAACAGAAGTATCTAATTCCCATTGTACCCCTGAATCCGCAAATATGGCTAACTTAGAGAAAAAAATGTATGGCTAACTTAGAGAAAAAAATGTATGGCTAACTTGACATTTACAGCTATTTGTGCAGGAAAATATTGTGATGAAACTTGTCTTAAATAGAAGATTAAAATAATATCCCATGAGAAATCTTAGGAGAAAAAGTGAATTGAATAAGGTCCTTGATGTTTGTTATTTTTACTGGACTCCCTCCTTATCAAACTTGTGATTTTTTTGGGGAAGACAAATAGTTCAGCACAAAGTATTTTTCTTGCAGGTTTTGCTTGTTACTTGTTAGTTTTAACATATCTCAGTGCACAAGGACACACACTAAACACAGAGATTGCTTTCTGAGCTGAGATTAATCAGCTATGCCAGCTCATACTAGGTGTATTCTCTTAGTGGTTTTGGCACTCAATAATGACTTGACAAGTCTTTAAACATTCTGCTTTTATGTTCTCTCACTGTTACAACATGCAATGTCAGTGGCAATATTCTAAACAAAAAAGACTTCTGCCTGCCCAGATTGCATGATACTGGTTGATAGTGGCATTCATTACAGGGCCAGGTGTGAAGTGCACCTGTTTGCCTCAATATCTCTTCAGGTGTAGTGCCAGTTCTATATACGGTAGGTGTGCCACATGCTGGTGATCAGATGACTATTGGTCTGAGGCTTGACAGCGAGAGGCACACATAAAGTATTCATTATATATCAAAGTACATCTGAAATTACATTTTTTTTTTACATACTTACCTCCGTATTGGGAAGACTCTGGATGGTGACTCAGCACAGGTTTTTCCTTCATGCATGAGCATTTTGTACTACTGGGCATGAGCGGACTCAGGTGTGTGCCCAGTTGGGATATATTCAACTATAGCTGGTAGTGCAGCTGGAAGAAGCCTATTTGACTCAAGCTGAGTCAAATAGGTATAGAGGGTCCCTGTGCTGGATTAGTGGGTTGTTTGATGATACAGAAATGATCCAACTGCTAAGGAAAGGATGTAACTTTTTTTTTCAATTCAAGTGTGTGTTGAATACAAATGCTGCCACTGTGCCTAAGTCTATTACTATTACTATTGATTTCTATAGCGCCAGCATCTTCCGTGGCGCTGTACAACAGCATACAGGGTATAACAATACAAAATAAACAATACAACAGTCAATACAAGACAATGTCTATGAAAACAAAAAACAGGAGGAGCGCTCCGTAGTGTGATACCTTTTAATTAACCACTTGAGGACCTAGGGCTTTCTACCCCTTAAGGACCGGCCACTTTTTTTCCATTCAGACCACTGCAGCTTTCACGGTTTATTGCTCGCTCATACAACCTACCACCTAAATGAATTTTGGCTCCTTTTCTTGTCACTAATAAAGCTTTCTTTTGGTGCTATTTGATTGCTCCTGTGATTTTTACTTTTTATTATAGTCATCAAAAAAGACATGAATTTTGGCAAAAAAATGATTTTTTTAACTTTCTGTGCTGACATTTTTCAAATAAAGTAAAATTTCTGTATACATGCTGCGCGAAAAATGTGGACAAACATGTTTTTGATTAAAAAAAAACCATTTAGTGTATATTTATTGGTTTGGGTAAAAGTTATAGCGTTTACAAACTATGGTGCAAAAAGTGAATTTTCCCATTTTCAAGCATCTCTGACTTTTCTGACCCCCTGTCATGTTTCATGAGGGGCTAGAATTCCAGGATAGTATAAATACCCCCCAAATGACCCCATTTTGGAAAGAAGACATCCAAAAGTATTCACTGAGAGGCATAGTAAGTTCATAGAAGATATTATTTTTTTGTCACAAGTAAGCGGAAAATGACACTTTGTGAGAAAAAAAAAAAAAAAAAGTTTCCATTTCTTCTAACTTGCGACAAAAAAAAATGAAATCTGCCACGGACTCACCATGCCCCTCTCTGAATACCTTGAAGGGTCTACTTTCCAAAATGGGGTCATTTGTGGGGTGTGTTTACTGTCCTGACATTTTGGTGGGTGCTAAATTGTAAGCACCCCTGTAAAGCCTAAAGGTGCTCATTGGACTTTGGACCCCTTAGCGCAGTTAGGCTGCAAAAAAGTGCCACACATGTGGTATTGCCGTACTCAGGAGAAGTAGTATAATGTGTTTTGGGGTGTATTTTTACACATTCCCATGCTGGGTGGGAGAAATATCTCTGTAAATGACAATTTGTTAATTTTTATAACACACAATTGTCCATTTACAGAGATCTTTCTCCCACTCAGCATGGGTATGTGTAAAAATACACCACAAAACACATTATACTACTTCTCCTGAGTACCCTAACTGCGCTAAAGGGCCCAAAGTCCAATGAGTACCTTTAGGATTTCACAGGTCATTTTGAGAAATTTCGTTTCAAGACTACTCCTCACGGTTTAGGGCCCCTAAAATGCCAGGGCAGTATAGGAACCCCACAAATGACCCCATTTTAGAAAGAAGACACCCCAAGGTATTCCGTTAGGAGTATGGTGAGTTCATAGAAGATTTTATTTTTTGTCAAAAGTTAGCGGAAAAAGACACTTTGTGAAAAAACACAATTAAAATCAATTTCCGCTAACTTGTGACAAAAAATAAAATCTTCTATGAACTCGCCATACTACTAACGGAATACCTTGGGGTGTCTTCTTTCTAAAATGGGTTCATTTGTGGGGTTCCTATACTGCCCTGGCATTTCAGGGGCCCTAAACCGTGAGGAGTAGTCTTGAAACGAAATTTCTCAAAATGACCTGTGAAATCCTAAAGGTACTCATTGGACTTTGGGCCCTTTAGCGCAGTTAGGGTGCAAAAAAGGTATTTCTCCCACCCAGCATGGGTATGTGTAAAAATACACCCCAAAACACATTATACTACTTCTCCCGAGTACGGCGATACCACATGTGTGGCACTTTTTTGCACCCTAACTGCACTAAGGGGCCCAAAGTCCAATGAGTAACTTTAGGATTTCACAGGTCATTTTTGTTTCAAGACTACTCCTCGCGGTTTAGGGCCCCTAAAATGCCAGGGCAGTATAGGAACCCCACTAATGACCCCATTTAAAAAGAAGTCACCCCAAGGTATTCCGTTAGGAGTATGGTGAGTTCATAGAAGTTTTTATTTTTTTGTCACAAGTTAGCGGACATTGATTTTAATAGTTTTTTTTCACAAAGTGTCATTTTCCGCTAACTTGTGACAAAAAATAAAATCTTCTATGAACTCACCATACTCCGTACGGAATACCTTTGGGTGTCTTCTTTCTAGAATGGGGTCATTTGTGGGGTTCCTATACTGCCCTGGCATTTTAGGGGCCCTAAACCGTGAGGAGTAGTCTTGTCGCAAAATGACCTGTGAAATCCTAAAGGTACTCATTGGACTTTGGGCCCCTTAGCGTACTTAGGGTGTAAAAAAGTGCCACACATGTGGTACCGCCGTACTCAGGAGAAGTAGTATAATGCGTTTTGGGGTGTATTTTTACACATACCCATGCTAAGTGGGAGAAATATCTCTGTAAATGACAATTGTTTGATTTTTTTACACACAATTGTCCATTTACATAGACATTTCTCCCACCCAGCATGGGTATGTGTAAAAATACACCCCAAAACACATTATACTACTTTTCCTGAGTACGGCGGTACCACATGTGTGACACTTTTTTGCAGCCTAGGTGCGCTAAGGGGCCCAACGTCCTATTCACAGATCATTTTGAAGCATTTGTTTTCTAGACTACTCCTCGCGGTTTAGGGGCCCTAAAATGCCAGGGCAGTATAGGAACCCCACAAGTGACCCCATTTTAGAAAGAAGACACCCCAAGGTATTCTGTTAGGTGTATGGCGAGTTCATAGAAGATTTTATTTTTTGTCACAAGTTAGTGAAAAATGACACTTTGTGAAAAAAAACCAATAAAAATTATGTTTCCGCTAACTTTTGACAAAAAATAAAATCTTCTATGAACTCGTCATACACCTAACAAAATACCTTGGGGTGTCTTTTTTTCTAAAATGGGGTCACTTGTGGGGTTCCTATACCGCCCTGGCATTTTACAGGCCCAAAACCGTGAGTAGTCTGGAAACCAAATGTCTCAAAATGACTGTTCAGGGGTATAAGCATCTGCAAATTTTGATGACAGGTGGTCTATGAGGGGGCGAATTTTGTGGAACCGGTCATAAGCAGGGTGGCCTTTTAGATGACAGGTTGTATTGGGCCTGATCTGATGGATAGGAGTGCTAGGGGGGTGACAGGAGGTGATTGATGGGTGTCTCAGGGGGTGGTTAGAGGGGAAAATAGATGCAATCAATGCACTGGGGAGGTGATCGGAAGGGGGTCTGAGGGGGATCTGAGGGTTTGGCCGAGTGATCAGGAGCCCACACGGGGCAAATTGGGGCCTGATCTGATGGGTAGGTGTGCTAGGGGGTGACAGGAGGTGATTGATGGGTGTCTCAAGGTGTGATTAGAGGGGGGAATAGATGCAAGCAATGCACTGGCGAGGTGATCAGGGCTGGGGTCTGAGGGCATTCTGAGGGTGTGGGCGGGTGATTGAGTGCCCTAGGGGCAGATAAGGGTCTAATCTGATAGGTAGCAGTGACAGGGGGTGATTGATGGGTAATTAGTGGGTGTTTAGGGTAGAGAATAGATGGAAACACTGCGCTTGGGTGGTGATCTGATGTCGGATCTGCGGGCGATCTATTGGTGTGGGTGGGTGATCAGTTTGCCCGCAAGGGGCAGGTTAGGGGCTGATTGATGGGTGGCAGTGACAGCGGGTGATTGATGGGTGGCAGTGACAGGGGGTGATTGATGGGTGGCAGTGACAGGGGGTGATTGATGGGTGATAGGTGATTGGCAGGTGATTGACAGGTGATCAGTGGGTTATTACAGGGAAGGACAGATGTAAATATTGCACTGGCGAATTGATAAGGGGGGGTCTGAGGGCAATCTGAGCGTGTAGGCGGGTGATTGGGTGCCCGCAAGGGGCAGATTAGGGTCTGATCTGATGGGTAACAGTGACAGGTGGTGATAGGGGGTGATTGATGGGTAATTAGTGGGTGTTTAGAGGAGAGAATAGATGTAAACGCTGCGCTTGGGTGGTGATCTGATGTCGGATCTGCGGGCGATCTATTTGTGTGGGTGGGTGATCAGATTGCCCGCAAGGGGCAGGTTAGCGGCTGATTGTTGGGTGGCAGTGACAGGGGGTGATTGATGGGTGATAGGTGATTGGCAGGTGATTGACAGGTGATCAGTGGGTTATTACAGGGAAGGACAGATGTAATTAATGCACTGGCGAATTGATAAGGGGGGGGGTCTGAGGGCAATCTGAGCGTGTGGGCGGGTGATTGGGTGCCCGCAAGGGGCAGATTAGGGTCTGATCTGATAGGTAACAGTGACAGGTGGTGATAGGGGGTGATTGATGGGTAATTAGTGGGTGTTTAGAGAAGATAACAGATGTAAACGATACATTTGGGAGGTAATCTGACGGCGGGTTTGCGGGCGATCTAATGGTGTGGGTGGGTGATCAGATTGCCCGCAAGGGGCAGGTTAGGGGCTGATTGATGGGTGGCAGTGACAGGGGGTGACAGGGGGTGATTGATGGGTGATAGGTGATTGGCAGGTGATTGACAGGTGATCAGTGGGTTATTACAGGGAAGAACAGATGTAATTAATGCACTGGTGAATTGATAAGGGGGGGTCAGAGGGCAATCTGAGCGTGTGGGCGGGTGATTGGGTGCCCACAAGGGGCAGATTAGGGTCTGATCTGATAGGTAAAAGTGACAGGTGGTGATAGGGGGTGATTGATGGGTGATTGATGGGTAATTAGTGGGTGTTTAGAGGAGAGAATAGATGTAAACAATGGATTTAGGAGGTGATCTGATGTCGGATCTGCGGGCGATCTATTGGTGTGGGGGGGTGATCAGATTGCCCGCAAGGGGCAGGTTAGGGGCTGATTGATGGGTGGCAGTGACAGGGGGTGATTGATGGGTGATTGACAGGTGATTGACAGGTGAATGACAGGTGATTGACAGGTGATCAGGGGGATAGATGCATACAGTAAACAGGGGGGGTGGTCTGGGGGGGTCTGGGGAGAATCTGAGGGGTGGGGGGTGATCAGGAGGGGGCAGGGAGCAGGGGGGGGATAAAAAAAAAATAGCGTTGACAGATAGTGACAGGGAGTGATTGATGGGTGATTAGGGGGGTGATTGGGTGCAAACAGGGGTCTGGGGGGTGGGCAGGGGGGGGGGTCTGATGGGTGCTGTGGGCGATCTGGGGCAGGGGGGGTAAAAAATCAGTGTGCTTGGTGCAGACTAGGGTGGCTGCAGCCTGCCCTGGTGGTCCCTCGGACACTGGGACCACCAGGGCAGGAGGCAGCCTGTATAATACACTTTGTAAACATTACAAAGTGTATTATACACTTTGTATGCGGCGATCGTCGGGTTAACATCCCGCAGGCGCTTCCGTATGGCCGGCGGGATGTTGCGGCGGGTGAGCGGCGCCAGGCGGAGGCGGAGGATCGCGTCACGGATGACGCGATCGCTCCGCCCATGCCCCTACAAGGACCGCCGCCATTTGTCAATACGGCGGTCCTTGCGGGGTGCACTTCCCGGCCGCCAATTGTACATACGGCGGTCGGGAAGTGGTTAAATGAAAAACTGCGCAATAAAAGTTACACTTACTAGATGTATATGGACAATAGGCATTAAAATTGGCATATAGCCCAAAGAAAACATCCCCTCATGGAAGCAGAACCTGAAGCTGCAGTGGCCAGCGGCAGCAAGGATCCAGATGGTAAATGGACAGCAGGTATCTCTTCGAGGTGACTGTGTGCAGGTTACGTCAAGACATGTTTCGGCGTATCCACGCCTTCGTCAGTTAATGTACCTGCATGCACACTGTGCTCCTTTTTATAGCAGGAGTCAAGGAAATGACTTCCCAGGGTAACTTGGGGTTAACGAGGGTGAAAGGGTAGGGGGCGGGGTTAAAAATGCATAAGCAAAAGAAGCCCTATATTACAACCTCCCAGCTGGAGGCTCATGTAAATCACTAGGGCATAGAGCCCTGATAGAAACTGACTGTTTATTTTAGTTAAGAAGGTCTGTGTTTCACATAGGAAATAGTTCACACAAGACACGCTGCCAGTGTGCCTGTGTGACAGAACTGTTTGTTGTTAAGGATACCATCCTCCAATGGAGGAAGTGATCGGCGTGACAACCAGGGGCGTGGACTCCACCATGCGTATACAAAGGTGGAAGACTGAGTATCCCATTGCCTGGCCGAATGAGCAGGGGGAGTGGTCTACAACTCACAAGTGCGGGAAAGGAAGCCTCAGAATCCCCATAGAGGCAGCAGGGGCATGGCCAGCAGCGCTAATGGCAGCGAGGGCGTGGCCTGCTGCCTCTATGGGGATGCTGAGGCTTCCAATAGTTCGCTCACAGCTGAGTGTTCAAGGAGTTGCTAGTGTGTGATCAGTCTGCGGTCCACATTGACCATTCACCTGCGTCAGCGCAAGATTGCACATCCTTTTTTTCTTCCTTAATGTCAATGAAAAGTCTATGATGGTCAGCATGCTTTTCATCTTTACAATCATTCTCACTTTGTAATGATAATGGGATTGAATCATAAAATGTACATTTCATCAATTTTCTTTATCTAAATCTTTATCTCATGATTTATTTCTCATTCTCTGCCTTAACTCATGAATTATCTCTCTCCTATAGTTAAGGTGAGAAATAAGTAAGGAATTAAGGGTGTGACTTAAAAATCAAGCCTCCCCCAAGAAAAATATTAACCACTTCACAACTGAGGGGTTTTACCCCTTCAGCATCCAAGCAATTTTCACCTTTCAGCTCCTTCCATTCATTTGCCAATAACTTTATCTCTACTTATCAGAATGAAATGTGTTAAATGTGTTTTTTTTTATCACTAATTAGGCTTACTTTGGGTGGTACATTATGCCAAGAATTATTTTATTCTAAATGTTTTTTAATGGAAAAATAAGAAAAAAATTGGAAAAAAATCCTTATTTTTCAGTTTTCGGCTATTATAATTTTTAAATAATGCATGCTACCATAATTAAAATCCACGTAATTTATGTGCCCATTTGTACCGGTTATTACACCATTTAAATGATGTCCCTATCACAATGTCTGGCGCCAATATTTTATTAGGAAATAAAGATGCATTTTTTTTTCAGTTTTGCATCCATCACTAATAAAAAGCCCATAATTTATAAAGCAACAGTATTGAACCGTCTTGACATACATATTAAGAAAGTTCAGTCCCTAAGAAAACTGATTATGCATTTTTTATAATTGTAAATTTATTTCATTGTATTTTTTTACAAAAAAAATAAATGTTGGTAACTATTGGAGTGTGGGAGGTAAGGGGTTAATTTAAAATGTAAAAACAGGTCTTTGCTTTTAAAAAAAATACTTTTAGATGTAGTTTTTACTATTTGGCCACAAGATGGCCTAAGTCTTTTTTTTTTATAAGTCCTGTAAGCAAAATATGTATGCTTACAGGAAGTGTACTGAAGATGGGAAACTTATTTATTAGAATGATCGTGCAGCTTCTCAAAAAAGGCGCCGATAATTGCTATGGGGACTTAGATCAATGATTAGGAATTGCTTTCCCATTCATTGATCTCCTGGCGGGCAGATGGCAACATGAACGAGCGCACAAATAAGCGGGAGCACGTACAGCAGTGGTAGCAGCGAGAGTACGTATATTTACTCCCCTGGGCGGTTAGATGAAGTCTGCAGGGGAGTAGATATACTGTACTGAAGCTGTGAAGTGGTTAAGGAAGTCTGAAAAATGTTCACACCCCTTTGGTAACCTATACATCTGCCAGGGGTCATTAAAAAACAAGTGTGACCCCCACACCTGTATGAAGTGTAACCACAATAACATCTGATCTGGAAGATGGACTCTGTAGTGGAGAGAGTGAGAGTATCACGCCCCAACAACCTTTCTTCCCCTACAAATACCTTGCAGTTGCTGTTCCTCCTGTAGTTAGACTCCTGAAGGAATGATAATTCAACAGAAAAGTTTTGAAACTCAATTTCAATGGCCTCAATTCTGGTAGCTATGTGAGGTAAATATTTTTTTGTAGGTAAAATACCTCATGAGGTATTTGCCTCTTTATATAGCAATTCTGAAAGATTTTTCTCCATTTCCGAACATGTGCTAAAACATGAGGTAAATGCATAAAGTGAGGTAAAACATGAGGTATTTCAGCGGTAAGCATGCAGTAAATAAATAATAGTAGTGTTTGTCTTCCATAAGTTAGGATAGTCTTTGAAGATGTTTTTTTTTTTTTTTGAGGGGGGAAGGTGTATTTGATTATGTAGCAACCTATAAAAAAATATATTTATAGGCATCCCTTATTAAAAAAAAAAAATCCAGTAAATATTTGGCGTTTTATTTCTACTATTCTTTTCTATTACACAGCCTGAATAGGGACGACACTAAAACAGCAATAGGAACTCCACTAAAAACTGCAAAATGCATACAAATTGACTTTACCTCCAGGTACAGGCAGGTCTTAAAATGATCGGTAAATTATGTGCTAACATGCCCCCTAATTTTCATGAGAATAGCTATTTTCGGTAAATTACCTCATGAATTACCTCATAATTTACCTCAGGAGGTAAAACATGACTAAAACCTACCAGAATTGCTAAATGTCATTACCTCATGAGGTAAATTACCTCACGTGAGGTAATTTGTTTGATAACCCTACCAGAATTGAGGCCAATGTGTAAAATTCACTGAACCTGTGCTACCATAATTTCATTTTATTTGTCTTTTGCCCCCCTTTTTTCCTATGGAACTGTAGTTTGAAAATAAATGTGGCCACTACCTGTCCAATTCTTAGTGAAGAATCGTTTGAGAAATCAGATAATTGTGATCATACTGACAGAAAATAAACTCTGTTGATGTTCCCAATCAACTGCTAACGATTCTTTAAATGACTGTTCAATGACAATATTATCAATTGGAAAAACTTTTTTTTATAATCGGCTGTGGTGGATAGGAAATACAAATCGGTTAGTTAATGGTGAAAGGATTGATGTATTAAAATATTTAATTTCCAATCACATACTTTATATCTTAATGCTCTGATGATTCTTCGCTACATACAGTATTGTATGGTTAGTGGCCACCTTAACTTCTTTACTTCACATCAAAGCAAACATGTAAGTCCATGGTCAGGAATCGTTTAGAGGGCAACTAAAAGGACGCCACTGTAGGAGACACCAACACAACCATGTTATGTTTACAGTCCACCAAGGCCTCGATTCATAAAGCATTCCCGCATTCGGAAATGCAGAAAACCGCTCACTTTACCGACCACACAGCAAAATATGTATTCATAAAGGCTTTTTCCGCATGAAAAGCCGACATTCGCGAGCAGAGTGATCAATCACCGCCTTGCGCGGTGATTATCATAGCAAAAGTAACAAATGTCAATTCATAAAGATTAGAGGTAGCGGTATGCGGACGGGTATTACCGCTACCTCTGATGTGGCGAGAAGCATGCGGAATACAGTGCAGTGAATGGGACAGACCTCCCAAGCAGCTGCAGAGAGAACACCGCACGGAGGGACTCCGCCTGCTTCTCCTGTTTCCGCATGTCTCCCGACAGCCTAACGCCTGCCTACAGCGGAATATCTCCGCACGCCTGTCACAAGTAGCAAAATTTTTATGAATTACCACCCTGAAGGCGGAAATACCGACAGCGGTGTTTCCCTGCTCGACGTTACCTTCCCGACAGCACTTTTATGAATCGAGGCCCATGTGACCTACTCCTAGTCCTCTATGGTCTAAGTTGGTGCATGACACAACACAGTTTGTGGCCACAATCCTGGGCCTCCTGATTCTGGTGAGTGAAGTCTGACTACATCCGTATGGCCGGAAGTTCACATAAAAGGTCTTTGGCTTAATTGATTTTAAGAAAATGTCAGTCTTTTGGCTCTGGTGACTTTTCGGGTTTAGTACTAAGTACAGTTTAAAAACAAATGAGTACAAATCATGTGAATATGGGTATCAAATATCCTGAGAGTATATATGGCTTAAGACAGTGAATAGGTTTTAAATTCTCTGGTTCTTGAGTTAATGTGATATTTTTCTTGGAAACTATACGTCAAGTCTTTTTTTTCTTCCTTCTCGGTCAAGTGATAAAAGATGTGTTTTTTTATCTGAACACAGTGACATCTTAAAAGGATTTCTTTGTTGTCTCTAAACTTGGCTGTCAAAAATTACATTCTCTATACAGTTTGCTCTGTGTTTGCTTAACATTGGCTTACAGTAGTGTTGATATGAAGCTAGACAGCACACTTTTAACTTTTAAGTACATTGTTGGACAAGAATTTTTAAATACCAGACTAAGCTTTTATGACAGACAGTACATTGGTGTGGTATGACAGTGTAATTCCAAGGTGGAATATGTTAAGCCATCACCTGGCATTGTGATACATAATGTTTACACAGTCTTACATAAGACAATTAAAGCTCTGTTTCATATAAAGTGCTGGCTGTCCCATGGTTTTTCGTGTTGTCAGTGAATGTGTATGACTTTGTACATATAGGTGAACTGAAAATCTACAAATTCTGGTCACCGCTATTCATTTTTTGTTATTAAAGAGGAGCTGTTAGGTATAAGGTCTCAGAGAAAATAAACACATATATCAGTAGCTAAATATAGGCTGTACTTACATTACATATGCATTTCACTGTCCACGTTTGGATTTCACAGAATTTTTATATAGTATATGCAGAGAATGATGCTCCTGACAGCTCATGGCAGGTTCCATGTTTGTCTGTCTCCTATGAAGCCAAATGTGTCGTCATGTCCTCCCTGCTTCCTGATCACAGAAAAGCTGGTACTGAATAACACTAGTGTGCAGTGAATATTAATTAGCCATGTGGCTAGAAACAATAGCGGACTCCTGCAGTGTACTCTGCCAGGAGATTTATCAGTGCTGTGTGCTGGACTGAGTTACATGCTATTGTTACTTGACCTTGTAACTTTTTATTAGCAGCCGAGGTGAGAGCCCCAGAATGCTTTGCAGTATGGTATGCGGCTTGCGTCTTCTTAAGAGCTTGGGAATAACAGCTTTGCTGATAAGCACACATCAAATGTAAGAGAGATTTTTATCTTCAGTAATGCCTTTTTGGCTTCCTTCTAAACTGTTTAACACAGGAGAATAGAGGTTTAAATTAGCTTTTGTAGCCTGACAGTTACTCTTTAACTTCAGGATGTGCTATATAACATTTTACCATTAGTTACATCTTTTATTACAGTTTCCCCTTCTTTGCTTATGATATGCTTTGATACATTGTTTGGGCAGCACAGTGGCGCAGTGATTAGCACTCTCACCTTATTTTGCTGTTTCCATGGTTTGAATGCCAGCCAGGGCACTATCTGCATGGAGTTTGTATGCTCTCCTTGTGTAGGTGTGTGTTTCCTCTAGGCTCTCCGGTTTTCTCCCACATCCTGAAAACATACTGTTAAGTTAACTGGCTTTCCTCTAAAATGGCCTAAATTGACCACGTCGGACATATGACTATGGTAGGGATTAGATTGTGAGCTCCTCTGAGGGACAGTTAATGACAAGGCTACATATTCTGTACAGCACTGGGGAAAATGTTATCACTTTATAAATACTATATAATAATAATATTTTTGAAGATAGCATTATTGAAATAAAAACAAAGGCAACCAGTTTCTGCTGATACTGAATTGTGCAATGTAAATCTTATTGTGTTACAATACAGCACTATTGTACAGCCAGCTGCCTAGTGAGAAAGTGCTTCAGACTTGTTTAGCTGATAAGTTTTGCTGAGTTACTATTCCTACTAAATATTCAAAGACACTTTATGGAGCCCTTCTTTAACCACCTTAGCGGTATGGACGAGCTCAGCTCGTCCATTACCGCCAGAGGGTGCCGCTCAGGCCCTGCTGGGCCGATTTGGATGAAATAAAGTGCAGCACACGCAGCCGGCACTTTGCCAGCCGCGTGTGCTGCCTGATCGCCGCCGCTCTGCGGCGATCCGCCGCGAGCAGCGGCGAAAGAGGGTCCCCCCAGCCGCCTGAGCCCTGCGCAGCCGGAACAAATAATTCCGGCCAGCGCTAAGGGCTGGATCGGAGGCGGCTGACGTCCATGACGTCACTCCGCTCGTCGCCATGGTGACGAAGTAAACAAAACACGGAAGGCCGCTTATTGCGGCCTTCCGTGTTACTTTTGGCCGCCGGAGGCGATCAGAAGAACGCCTCCGGAGCGCCCTCTAGTGGGCTTTCATGCAGCCAACTTTCAGTTGGCTGCATGAAATAGTTTTTTTTTAATTTAAAAAAAACCCTCCTGCAGCCGCCCTGGCGATCTTAATAGAACGCCAGGGTGGTTAATTGCAGGCAATAGTGTTGCGACAAATGAGACTATTCAATAAAAAGAAAACCTTAACTTTCCTCAGTGAAGCTGCCTGTGCTGGCTGATCATAATTATATTTTCAGCACTGACACGATGGACTAATTAGTCATTCAGAATCTGGGTGCTTGCGTGTCTGTGGTGTATAATAAATATGCAGTGAAGTCTACGGAGTGTAGACCTTAGATTATTCTGGTGTAGAAAAAGGTGCATTTACTCTAAAGCCTCTCTCCACCTTCAGTTATTTTCCTTCCCCTGTCCTTGTACTACCCCATCCCCAGCTATAGGACAGCCTAAACTCTAATATTGCTAAAAGGGTAGCGGCTAAAAGTGTAGTCATGTGACCAGTGCTGCCTCTTTACTCCTCAGGTTATTTGGCAGTGGGAGTCAACCTACCTTAATCCAACTGGAAATGTGTGGCTAAACCCTCAGGAAAGGATATGAGAAACTGATGATCATCAAATCATTAAAGATATGATTGAAGGGTGAATACATTAAGGCCGGTTTTACACTTGATTTTTGCATTGCGCTGTGATGCGATGCTTCCGCAAAAAACGACAATCATATGACAGAGTGTGTCATATGCATAGCCCTTTCAGTGACATACTCCCTGCTGGGCAGGAAGTACGTCACTAGGATACCCGTTGACTCACCGTGCTTAGGCATTTACACGTACTGCATCGCCCATAGACTTCCATTACTCCTAGCATCGTGTGGTAAGTGCAGTGTTTGTGGTAGTGCACTGCAGCCCTTGCATTGGATCGGATACTTCCAGCGCACTGCAATGTACCGCAATAGGTGTGAAAGTCTCCTTATACTTTCATTGTTTTTGCCACCCCATCCTGAAAAATAGGGTAACGCAACGCAGGTTTAGCAAGGGGCCTCAAGCAATGTGCCAAAGCCTAAAGATGTAAAATTGATAAAGGTTAAAGCAGTTTAGATTTAATAATAAATGTAAGATTTTTGTACTCTCACAATGTTTGTTTAAATTAGATTTAAAGTATCAATGTTGGAATCAATTCATACAATGCTGAAATACTGATTTCCAGGTCAGTGATTCTTTAAATATTAAAGGACATATACCAGGTAGAGTTGGGCCGAACCTCCGATTTTCGGTTCGCGAACCCTATTCGCGAACCTCCGCGAAAGGTTCGGTTCGCGAAAAAGTTCGCGAACCGCAATAGACTTCAATGGGGAGGCGAACTTTCAAAGTTTTAAAAAATTCTATACACTGCAAAAATGATAGAAAACATGTTTCAAAAGCTCTAATGCCTGGAGTCACACCTAATTGAGTGAAATACACTTCACGAGGACCCACCCTCCCTCCTCCAAGCAAGGTCCTTTATACCATTTGCCTACCTACACTAATTAGTTATGGAACAGCTGCTACACACTCTGCTAGGGAGTTTTTACTCTCCCTCCTCCCTCCTCCCTTTCAACCCTTTCGCTCCTCCCTCCGGGAGGAGGGTGTCTTCTGGCAGGGAATTATACTTTTTTAAAAGCCAGTATATATCATACCATAGCTGGGAATCGAACCCAGATCACACTGCATGGTGGACACATCAGTGCATCACCCTAAGCACTGTACCACTACAGTAGTAAGTGAAGCTACTGTAAAATGTACCATTAATGCTCAATGCAATAGAACCATTAGGTTGCTTAAAGGAGAACTGTAGTGAGAGGTATATGGAGGCTGCCATATTGATTTCCTTTTAAGCTATACCAGTTGCCTGGCAGCCCTGCTGATCTATTTGGCTGCAGTAATAATAATAATTATAATCCAAACATTTGTATAGCGCTTTTCTCCTGTCAGACTCAAAGCGCTCAAGAGCTGCAGCCACAGGGACGCACTCAAGAGGCCACCCTGCAGTGTTAGGGAGTCTTGCTTTGAACTCCTTACTGAATAGGTACTTGACCTAGCCAGGATTCAAACCCTGGTCTCCCATGTCAAAGGCAGAACCCTTAACCAGTACACTATCCAGCCACTGTCGTGTGAATCCCACCAGAAACAAGCATGCAGCTAATCTTGTCAGATCTTACAAAAATGTCAAACACCAGATCTGCTGCATGCTTGTTCAGGGTCTAGGGCTAAAAGTATTGGAGGCAGAGGATCTGCAGGATAGCCAGGTAACTGGTATTGCTTAAAAGGAAATCAATATGGTAGCCTCCATATACCTTTCACTACAGTTCTCCTTTAAAGGGAACCTTAACTGAGAGTGATATGGCTGTTTCCTGTAAACAATACCAGTTGCCTGGCAGTCCAGCTGATCTTTGTGACTGCAATAGTGGCTGAATCACACCCTGAAACAAGCATGCAGCTAATCCAGTCTGACTTCAGTCAGAGCACCTGATCTGCATGCTTGTTCAGGGGCTGTGGCTAAAAGTATTAGAGGCACAGGATCAGCAGGCAATTCAGGCAACTGGTATTATTTTAAAAGGAAAAATCCATATCCTTCTCCGTTTAGGTTCCCTTTAAGGATTTGTAGCATAAAAGCCAACTCACATTGGCTGGGATTCGAACCTGGGTCTCTCTGTATGGTGGACAAGCACACTATCCACTATACCAACTGAAGCTGGCCTGAAAATGCTGGCCTGAAAATGCTGGCCTGAAAATGCTGGCCTGAAAATGCTGGCCTGAAATTGCTGGCCTGAAATCAAGCTGCATGCTTGTTTCAGGGTGTGATGCAGCTTGTTTTCAGGCCAGCAATTTCAGGCCAGCAATTTCAGGCCAGCAATTTCAGGCCAGCTTCAGTTGGTATAGTGGATAGTGTGCTTGTCCACCATACAGTGAGACCCAGGTTCGAATCCCAGCCAATGTGAGTTGGCTTTTATGCTACAAATCCTTAAAGGGAACCTAAACGGAGAAGGATATGGATTTTTCCTTTTAAAATAATACCAGTTGCCTGAATCGCCTGCTGATCCTGTGTCTCTAATACTTTTAGCCACAGCCCCTGAACAAGCATGCAGATCAGGTGCTCTGACTGAAGTCAGACTGGATTAGCTGCATGCTTGTTTCAGGGTGTGATTCAGCCACTATTGCAGTCACAAAGATCAGCTGGACTGCCAGGCAACTGGTATTGTTTACAGGAAACAGCCATATCACTCTCAGTTAAGGTTCCCTTTAAAGGAGAACTGTAGTGAAAGGTATATGGAGGCTACCATATTGATTTCCTTTTAAGCAATACCAGTTACCTGGCTATCCTGCAGATCCTCTGCCTCCAATACTTTTAGCCCTAGACCCTGAACAAGCATGCAGCAGATCTGGTGTTTGACATTTTTGTAAGATCTGACAAGATTAGCTGCATGCTTGTTTCTGGTGGGATTCACACAACAGTGGCTGGATAGTGTACTGGTTAAGGGTTCTGCCTTTGACATGGGAGACCAGGGTTCAAATCCTGGCTAGGTCAAGTACCTATTCAGTAAGGAGTTCAAAGCAAGACTCCCTAACACTGCAGGGTGGCCTCTTGAGTGCGTCCCTGTGGCTGCAGCTCTTGAGCGCTTTGAGTCTGACAGGAGAAAAGCGCTATACAAATGTTTGGATTATAATTATTATTATTACTGCAGCCAAATAGATCAGCAGGGCTGCCAGGCAACTGGTATAGCTTAAAAGGAAATCAATATGGCAGCCTCCATATACCTCTCACTACAGTTCTCCTTTAAGCAACCTAATGGTTCTATTGCATTGAGCATTAATGGTACATTTTACAGTAGCTTCACTTACTACTGTAGTGGTACAGTGCTTAGGGTGATGCACTGATGTGTCCACCACGCAGTGTGATCTGGGTTCGATTCCCAGCTATGGTATGATATATACTGGCTTTTAAAAAAGTATAATTCCCTGCCAGAAGAAGGGAATAGGTTGAAGGGTTGGAGGGAGGAGGGAGGAGGGAGGAGGGAGGTGGGAGGCCAATTAAAATCTCACTAGCAGAGAGTGTAGCAGCTGTCCCATAACTAATTAGTGTAGGCAGACAACTGAGTCAAATGGTATAAAGGACCTAGCTTGGAGGGAGGGAGGGAGGGTGGGCGGGTCCTCAAGCACTGTGTTTGACCATAACATGTCTGCTGACAGTGAAATGGAGGGTAAAAATTTTGTTTTTTGATGCGAACTGGGCGAAGCGAACTTCCGCAAACGTTCGCCTGCGGGAGGCGAACGCGAACCACCGAAGTTCGCCAGAAACCGTTCGCCGGCGAACCGTTCGGCCCTGCCAGCCAGAAAAAGGAAGCAAAAAATGTCACCTTGGAGATTCATCTCACTTCAGGTTTTCTTTAACATACACTTCAGCTGCTTTGTGTGTGGATGCAATGATTAAAGATGATTTCTGATTGGCTGCAGTCATTGACAGAGCACTGCTATTCTTTCCACAATATAATAAAAAATATGGTATCTGTTCTGAGCTGCCTGAGCTGCCTGAGCTGCCCGATGTAGTGGTTTAGAGGAGTGAGATCTATGTAAATACACATACTGTATATACACATAATAACATACACTTTGGACAGTTGTCCAGATCACTGGCTGTTGGTCTAGTAATCTTATCCCTAAGTGGGGAGACAGGAAACACATGGCTGCCCATCTGTGTATACTTTACTACTTGTATGCTTCATATTGAACTAATTGCATTTTAACCCCTTACATATTATCAAAGTCTGTATTGTATTGCATAATCCTATGTTACAGGTTTGTTGTTCCAAGAAATAATGTTTCTAATGCTCCCTTGATATGAAATTTAGTGTAAGTGCACCATTATGTAGTTCCACACTATGTGTAAAAATTACATGTTGGATGAAAACAGGGCAGTTTCTAGGCTGAATTGCACCCAGGGTGAGGGTGTGAAAATTGCGCCCCCCCCACGAGGACATGGGAACCCTTACTCTTTAGGCACAGTCACACAGCCACAGGTCACAAGTAAATATGCCTACTTTCTATTGACCAGGCGCTCATCCAGGAGGAAGCAGGGACCAGGAAAACACACAAGCGAAGAAAGCCCGGAAAGCCGACCCCTCCATGGACACTGCGCACTGACAGCCTGCAGTACCGCTACAGGACATCAGGTGTCATTATGCAGTTGTGACATGATGATGACTTCACATCTGACACAGGCAGCCCAGGAGGGGTCAAGGAAGGTGATTGCGCTGGTAATCTTCTTTCTTCTTCCATTTGGATGCACCGCATGTCACCAGCTCCCTAGCGGTTATGTCCTCCTGCCTGCTCCCCTCTTTTGCTACTTGCCGGTCTGCAGCCAGGGTGGTCGCCCTGCCCACACTGCTCTAGAAACGGCCCTGGCACAGAGGAGCGTAATGTATATATATTTACCTGCTCTTGTTGCATCATGCCTCCTCCCAGCAGCCACTTGTTTTATACTGCCCCCTCTGGCTCCCGATTACATGACATGTATGGGGAGCCAGGCATGCAACAGAGCAAGATTGCTAGGACTTTGGAGGGGAAGAAGAGGTCCAATGGTACAAAAGCAGGCAAATCAGGGGCGTTCCTAGGGTCCTTGGAGATCGGGGGCACCTGTGGGCACCAGGTGGGGGGTATGCACGCGCCGCGGCAAAAAAATGGGCGTGGTCATGCAATGAGTGGGCATGGCCATGGGTGGGGCCAAACATACATGAACTTAGCAGCGGTGTAAGCTACAGATAACAGGCCTGCCCATCGAAATACTGGATGGGGCCCCCTGTCCTTTAGATAATCTACAATCAGTATAGGCATAGATCAAAGATGTATACGCACATACAATTTTGATTGGTCAATCACTGACCAATTTTACAACCCCCATGTAGTAAGTGGGCCAACAGACAATGAATTTGATGAACAGAGCTAAAATTGGCAAATCAAAATTATATGTGTGTACCAGGCTTTACAGCTAATACTGTACATACTGAAAAGTAGCAGGGATCAGCATACAATACAGCTGGTTTAAAATCCGTAAAGGCACAGAGTAACACCTTATACTGTACACACTGGAGGTAGATCAGCACACAGTGCAGGCACTAGAGAACAGCTTATACTGTACATACTGTAGGAAGCAGAATTCAGCACACTGCAGCTAGCGTGCCAAAAATATGAGGATCACGTTGTGCGGCGCGCTTATCGCGCCGCACCGAAAAATGGGTGGGCCATGGACCAGAATGTAAGTGTGGTAATGGGTGGAAACAAATTTACATGAACTTAGCAATGGTGGGACATTAGATTAGGACAGTGGTGGCGAACCTTTTGGAGGCCGAGTGCCCAAACTGCAACCCAAAAGTCACTTATCTATCGCAAAGTGGCAACAGCAATTTAAACTAAATACTGTACAAACGTTTTAACACATACATGAACATTATGGAAAATCCAAGCTGAAAATAAACTGAAGATAAACAATTTCATCCATTCTACCCCTGGAAAAAAATGTATTCATTTTTTTAGAACCTCCCAGTTTCATTTTCTGTTTTAAAAAGCTAAAAAAGTAGGTTTAATGCTATTGTCTCATATGATAAGGATTCAGCTTTTCCCATAGTCTCGCAGTTCGCAATCATGTGACCCCCAACAAGACAAACTCAGCAATCATGAGGCTCCCAACAAGACAAATTCAGCAATCGTGAGGCCCCCAACAAATCATGAGGCCCCCAACAAGACAAATTCAGCAATCGTGAGGCCCCCAACAAATTATGATGCCCCCAACAAGACAAATTCAGCAGTCATGAGGCCCCTAACAAATCATGAGGCCCCCCAACAATACAAATTCAGCAATCATGAGGCACTAAACAAGACAAATTCAGCTGTCATGAGACACATAAATAGACAGCATTTCACATAAATAGGCAGAATGCCCCCTTAATATAGACACCTCTCACCTGGCTTCTGAATTCTCCTCTACTGGCTGCTGTGTCTGGCAATACTGTTTTTGGCTGGTTTGAGGATGATGTGTGTGCTGAAAGGCCTGGCAGTGATGCTGTGGCCTGGCTGGTGGTGATGCTGTGGCCGGGTTGGCTGGTGGTGATGCTGTGGTCAATGCTGTGGCTGGGTTGGCTGGCTGTGGTGCTGTGACCTGGGCTGGCTGCAGGCTGGATGTGTGTGGCTAGCTGGCTCTGGCTGCACTCTCTCCCCTCCTCCACCTCTCCAAAACCCCCACCTGGCTAGTGGCTACTGCTGGCTGTGTGGCTAGCTGGCTCTGGCTGCACTGACTCTCTCGTCTCCCTCTCCCCCACCAAACCCCCACCACTTGCAATTGTTGAGTGCCACTTACTGTGTGAATGGCGACTGTGCTCTTGGCTGCAGGCTGCCTGGTGGTTGGTCTCTCTGTGGCATCTGGCTGCAGGCAGTGGCACCTTGCTTCCTTCCTTGTCAGGACCAGTCACAGTGTCCACAAGGAGGTCTGTGACATATGGCATCTGCAGGCTAGGGAGAAGGCCCGGGGGTGTACTGACTGACTAATTCAGTCACTCTGGCGCGCAGTGCCACAGTCACCAGTTCAGACCTGGCTGGCTGAAAGAGGCACTGTGGGGGGTGCCAGTCGAGCGGTGGTGAGGCCTGCGTGGAGCAGTCTGTGGCTGCACTGGCTGCACTGGCTGGTGTGCCTGATGGTCTCGCCACAGTCATCAGTCCAGACCTGGCTGGCTGAAAGAGGCACTGTGGGGGGTGCCGCTCGAGCGGTGGTGAGGCAGCGAGGCCTGCGTGGAGCAGTCTGTGGCTGCACTGGCTGGTGTGCCTGCCTGTCCCTGATGGTTTCTGCCTGATCTGGCGGCGGGCGAACGCTTCGGCGGGTGAGTACGGCGCCGCGAATATGACGCCATCCATGTGCTGCCTGGCCTGAGTCACATGCCGTGCAGGGGGCGGAGCTACTCACTCTCCACGGCTCCAGCCCCCTGCCTTTCAATACGACTCCACGCCCCCTGCCAGGTGCTCCTCCGCTTCTGATTGGAGCAGGGGGCGGATTAAGGCAGCTGATAGCTGCTGTCATTTTTCAATTGTGATGTCGGGTGCCGGAAATGTATGCGGCCGCCGTATCGAGTGAACAGCGGCCGCGTTTGCTGAAAACTTGTGCCCATACATTCGGGGCACTTGTGTTGGGCACCCTAAGTCATAGATCAGGGGCACCCTAAGGCCAGGTTCGTGGCACGGGCCACGATCAAATAGCGCTAGTGACGCGCCTGAGGCAAATATTTTTACCAAGCATTCTGCTGCACTAACTCTGCCAGGAGGAAAGGAAGAGGAGGAAGCACTCACAGCCCCCAAACTTGGGAAGGGGGAGGAGATAGTGGTGGCGCTTGCTGCAGTGGGCCCTATGATGGTCTGTTTGCTGTGGGGGCCTGGAGAGGTTTTGTTACACTCTTGCACAAATGCCTAATCCAGCCGAATATGGGAAGGGTCCTAAGAATACCAAACACTTTCCACTTCTTGATTACAGACTGTCCTCCTTTGAATTATTAAAGCCTTTGAATTTTACTTTGTTTTCATCTCCTGATTATCCCTCACTTTTTCCCTGGAATATTTCTGTGCCACCGATAGTCGATATTGCTTTCAGTTGCTCTACCAAGCAGTGGAATCTTCTAGGAAAGGCTCTTTTTATGGTGAACTAATTAAGTGATTTAGGAGATTTGTTCCTTTATCTCTTTGAGTGTTTTTTAATATTTATTTTCTTAATAGTTTTCTTAACAGGGCTCTTTTACACACTATAAAGTTTTCATAACGCATCACACAATTGTTCCAATAAGGTCCAAGTTGAGTTAGTTGAGTTAAAGAGACACATTTCTCTTATCCACAGTCTCCTTGGGTGACACATAATTCTATTCACAGGCAAAATGAATAAGTGTTCCCATCAGCCTCTGGGTGCAGGAGCCCTCAGAAAAGTGAAGTTTTTTATTACATGTTTTGTGCCCCCTCTGGAGTCCTAGTTCGGTAGGAAATAGTATTACATTTTGTTTACATCCTTTATAAGCAATTCAATATCCTGCTCATTTCCCTAATTAAAGGGGAACTTGCTTAGCGCTCTTAAAATGCTGTTTATCACAATCATCAGATTGCAGTAATCACTCACTAATGCTGGGAATACACGTCTCGATTGTGAGTCATTTAGATGGCTCGATAGATAATTTCCGACACGTCCGATCTCCCGCCCGATCATTTCGCTGCTCGATTCTGCATCGAGGACAATGGAAAAAGATAAGAAAAACGAGCGGAAGATACGAGAATCACCAGCAGAATCTAGCGGGGAATCGATCGAGCGGAAGAATCGAGCAGCAAATTCGAGACGTGTATGCTCAGCATTAGAGCTGTGAAAGCTTTCACATGAATGGCAACAAAAATCACCACTTTAGGGCTGGGCTGTCCAACTCCAGTCCTTGAGGGCAATATCCATGCCAGTGTTTAGGATTGACTGAGAAACAGGGAAATGTGTTCTACTTGAAGAACCACACCATCCTGATTCTGTCTCAGAAAAGGATTAAGATGAGATGGGGCCCTAGGCAAGATCACAGTTTTTGCCCAACATTGATGGTCACCTGGCTTTTTTTAATAACATTTGGTGGCTTTTTTTTATAATAAGATTTAGTGGGGGCTAGCATGCACCAGGCCCATAGACTCTCTCCAGGCCCTAGTCATCCTGCTCTGGGGGGCTAGCATGCACCAGGCCCATAGACTCTCTCCAGGCCCTAGTCATCCTGCTCTGGGGGTCTAGCATGCACCAGGCCCATAGACTCTCTCCAGGCCCTAGTCATCCTGCTCTGGAGGGCTAGCATGCACCAGGCCCATAGACTCTCTCCAGGCCCTAGTCATCCTGCTCTGGGGGGTTAGCATGCACTAGGCCCATAGACTCTCTCCACGCCCTAGGCAACTGCCTAGTCATCCTGCTCTGTTCTGACTCATCTGTTAATTTGAGATCTGCCAAAAATTTGTGAGGACCTCAGCTCTTGAGGACTGGAGTTGGATGAGCAGTCCTTCTTTAGGATAAGAACAATATAGGGAGGGATTGCACAAGTAATTGCCACCATATTAAATTTGACTACACATTTATAAATCCAGCATTAAAAACGTGGGGATCAGGAAATAACGTACAGGATTTTCAGCAGTGATCGCCACTGTACAAAATTTGATATATTATAAATCTAGCATTATAAAATGGGGATACGATTTCAGAAAGTGGAAAACAAGCAAATTGAAATTTGGTATCAGAGTGACTGTGTTATAAATAAGCTCCAAAATATTTTTATATCTTCAAAAACATGCCCAAAACCTGTCTTTGTAGAAACCATCAGTGCTCCATTCTCTTGCACAAGAGTGATAGCATTGCAGCGATGTCAACAAAGTCTTCGCTGAAACTAAATATCGCCCCTTCCTGCTTTCTGCTGTAATCACTGCTTGTTGCCCCTTCCTACTGTCAACCCTCCCATTGTCATCACTGTTCATCACCTCTTGCCACTGTCATTACTGCTTATCACCCCTTGCCGCTGCACATTACCCCTGCCCAGTGTCTTCCCGCTGTTACCTGTTCCTGCTGTCAGTGATACTTGTGGTTCTATCCTGCTTTCACTCCTTCCTGCTGTCATCGCTGCCTATCACTCCTTTCCATTGTCACCCATTCCCGCTGCCATCACAACTTGTTGGCCCCTCAGATGTCATCGCTGCTAGATGCCCATTGCTGCTCGTCACCCTTCCCGCTTTTGTCACTGTTCGTCACCCCTTTCCTTTGTTACTACGTTCTACCTATCACTACCTGCTGGCCACTACAATCTACCTATCACTTCCTTCTAAACACTATAATCCTTCTATTACCAGTGGCGGCTCCAGCTTTACATTTTGGGGGGGGGGGGGGGGGCAAAGAGGGGGCACAATGGCTGGCTGGTGGGGCCCATTTGGGTGATCAATACTGATGTTTGTATGGCGAGCTTAAGATATTTTTTGCCAAACTCTGGTGATAAAATTAAAGCTAACTAGATAGGAATTAAGTGGAAGCATCACAAAGAGAACAGATTGTCCAAATGATGGTACTATCATTGAAGAAAAGTTACCTACAGATGTACTTGACTAGTTTGCTGGCACGCTTTTATCCTAATGTTCTAGCAAGATGCTCCTGTGTGGACAGGTCATAGATAAATCATTCCAGCCCTCAGTCTGTGTCTCACTACTCTACAAGCAAGGTGAGGGGAAAGAGGCAGGAGGGAAAGAAACACTGTGTGTGTGTAATTCCTTATCTTAGTAGCTAAGCAATGCTGCAGACTAGAGCTTGTATCTTACAGACAGGAAGTTTTGAATCAGGATTATTAACTGTACGCTGCAGTGCCTCAAAACAGTTAACTGTATGTTACTGAGCAGGGAGGGGGTACACAGGGAGGGCACAGAGATTCCCGAGGGGGGGGGGGCAGTGACCCAGCATGCCCCAGTGTAGAGCCGCCCATGCCTATCATGATCTGCTGCTACTAGGAGTTACCTATCCCATGCTGCCTGCCTGTAGAATTGACCCTTGACAGTGTGTGTGTGTAGGGCAGTGGGGAGATAAGAGCCCTTGAGAGAGAAGGCCCAGAAATGTTTGATGACAGCCTTGATGCAGAGCAGCCACAGTGTGCACATGCTTATGCCACTGCAGCTCTGCTCCCTTCTCTCAACTCTGCAGAGTTACAGTGTGTACTAGCATTCCTCGGTAA
>NC_090646.1:410540603-410715603 GCF_040937935.1 Hyperolius riggenbachi | reverse complement strand
TAGGGCTCTCAAACTTTGCACAATTGGTCACTGGGTGACTGGGATTAATATTCAGAGAAGTGGGTGGAGCCTACAAAAGCCAATCAACATTCACCTATTGATTTTCAAGGGGAATATGTAATTGCTACCATTCTTGCACTGTTAATGGCACAAGCCTTAAACCTTGTACAGTTGGTCATTGGGTAACTGGGGTACAAATTCAGATAAAGGGGTGGAGCCACAAACAGCCAATCAGATGTGTTTAATCTCAATGCAAATTATTGATGCCAAAGACCGCAAAGCTCACAAACTTGGTTGTTGAGTAATTGTGTGTTAGGGTTAGAAATAGTAGGCGGAGCCAACACCAGCCAAATACATACCCGAACAATGTTAAGAAATAAGTGGGTGGAGAAAAATACAAATTTCATTGCGCAAATGTAAACTGCAGCCATTCTTACACTGTTAATGGTAGGGTTCTCAAACTTTGCACAGTTGGTCACTGGGTGACTGGGATTCATATTCAGAAAAGTGGGTGGGGCATATAACAGCCAATCAAAATCCACCTATTGATTTTTAAGGGGAATATTTAATTGCTGCCATTCTTGCACTGTTAATGGCACAAGCCTCTTGCACTGTTAATCACCTGTACCTGGCACAGTTGGCCATTGGGTGATTGAGGTTCAAATTCAGAAATGGGGTGGAGCCACATCCAATCAGATTAATTTTATTTCATTGCAAATTATTGGTGCCAAAGACCGCAAAGCTCACATACTTGTTCATTAAGTAATTGTGTGTTAGGGTTAGGAAAAGTGGGCAGAGCCAACACTAGCCAAATACATACCCGGGCAACGCCGGGCGTCCCGCTAGTATATATATGTATATATATACATATATATATATATATATATATATATATATATATATATATATATATATATATATATATATACATATATATATATACATATATATATATATATATATATATATATATATACAATCGGCACTTTTAAAAGGTAGCTTTCTAAGGGTGGAACAATTGAATTTACCAAAATTCAATTTAAGATGCCACAACACTTGCACCTGCACCCTTAATTATTCTGCAAAAACCCTGATCATCTTCACCCTTTTCTCCTCACAGGTACAGTATGTGATGATCTTTCATCTTTGCATGTGATCTGCACTTAAAGGAATACTGTAGGGGGTCGGGGGAAAATGAATTGAACTTACCCAGGGCTTCTAATGGTCCCCCGCAGACATCCTGTGCCTGCACAGCCACTCACCGATCCCCCGGCCCCGCCTCCGGTTTACTTCTGAAATTTCCAACTTTAAAGTCTGAAAACCACTGCGCCTGCGCTGCCGTGTCCTCACTCCCGCTTATGGCACCAGGAATGTACTGCGCAGGCCCAGTATGGTCTGTGCCTGCGCAGTACGCTCCTGGTGACATCAGCGGGAGCGAGGACACGGCAACGCAGGTGCAGTGGTTTTCAGGCTTTAAAGTCTAAAATTCCAGAAGTGAACCGGAGGCGGGGCCGGGGGAGCGGTGAGTGGCTGCGCGGGAACAGGATGTCTGTGGGGGACCATTAGAAGCCCTGGGTAAGTTCAACTTATTTTCCCCTGACCCCGCTACAGAATTCCTTTAACCTGCAACCAATCTCTTAATCTCTTGAGGACCACAGTTTTAAACCCCCCTAAAGACCAGGCCATTTTTCACTTAATAGGCCACTGCAGCTTTAAGGCCTCGCTGCAGGGCCATCCAACTCAGCACATAAGTGAATCCCACCCCTTTCTCCCCACCAACAGAGCTTTCTGTTGGTGGGGTCTGATCCCTATCCCCCACCCCCCGTTGTTTATTTTTTTTTGTAAATATTAGTTGTAATATTTTTTGAATAAACATGCCTATTTTTTTTTTTAATTCCCCCCTTTCTCCCTCCCGCCAGCCAATCAGTGTGATCAGCTGTCATAGGCATCAGCCTATGACAGCCGATCACTTCCCTGCTTCTGGAGGGGACAGCCGTGTGCCTTAGATCGCAACGCTGTACAGCAATAAAAGACAGCGGTTTCGCCTTCTAACAGTCTGAAGGCGGAGCGGGGTGCGCACACATCGGCGCAAACGATCGCCTGCAGACGACGAGGCAAGGACTGTCCGCTGATCCGCGTTAGGCGGTCCTGTGGCTGCGGCCGTTTCCGTGCCCATCAGCGTGATGCGGTCGGCAAGTGCTTAAACTGCATCTGCCTGTGTGGGTAATGATCTATCATCTTTGCATCTGATCTGCACTGAACCTGCAACCAATCTCTTACAATGCATCTGCCTGTGTATGTGATGATCTATTTCATATCTTGCATGTGATCCATTTTGGCTGCCCTCTACCATTTTATCAACATCAGAGTAGCATAAACAGATTTCCATTATTAACTGCTATTGAAATTTTGGCTTTTGTTTGTTTCACACTTTATTTTCTGGTAGCTTGTCTGTAACACCTACAGCTTTGTTTGACTTGCAGGAGACTCTACAGACCACCCCTATTGCCTTGCAAATTGTCTGCCAGCTGACCAGGCCATCCTGATTACACATTTACCCTGGCCATGTGTATATAAGGACAGGAGGCCCTACAGTCGGTTTTGCTGACGTCGGTTGGCTAGTAATAGGGTAGCTTTCTAAGGGCAGAACAATTAAATTTACCAGATATAGGCCTCTATTCATCATTCTCTTTGAGATAACTTTTTCCAGTTTGTTAAATTACCGAATTCGAAGTTTAGCGATTTCTAGTTTTATTCATCAAGGTTTTTCCTCATTCGGTGTGAATTCGATAACAATTCGGTAACCATTCGGTAACGTGTCGATATTTCCATTTTACAGTGGTACTTTAACACAAGGCCATAGGATTCCCATGGAATTGTGGGTAAAAGGCAGTCCTTTGAGCACTACGTAGCAACATTCTGAATAGGGCTTTACACCTGGACCAGGATTCTGAAAGTGGTTGGGACAATCCCACAATTTGATAGGAGCCTTTTCAAAAAAATTATAGTGCAGCTAGCAAATTAGTTAACCCTGACACTGCCTGTGTTTTTACCTTACAAGATGATTCAAGAGAAATGCAGATGTCGTGTTATAGCAAATAAATCTATTCTCTTACAAATTTATATGGTTGCAGACCTTATTCTTGCCCTTCTGCGCCTTTGAATCACTCTCAGCTGATACATAACCACTTCAAATGGCTCCATCTTCTCTGTCAGCAATG
This sequence comes from Hyperolius riggenbachi, assembly GCF_040937935.1. Taxonomy (NCBI): domain Eukaryota; kingdom Metazoa; phylum Chordata; class Amphibia; order Anura; family Hyperoliidae; genus Hyperolius; species Hyperolius riggenbachi. Next base: position 410,712,382 of record NC_090646.1, on the reverse strand, counting down.
ATCTGACAGGAATAACGACAGAGCAGTGAAGGAGATAACTAATTCTAAATGTAACGCTAAACCACGCCCACTTTCTTTTTCATGAATTGCACTTTATTCCGTTTTAGTGAATCGTTACCGAATCGTTACCGAATGTTCGCTAACAGCTGTAGATAACTTTGATGAATCCTGAAATGAAGTTAACAAATTCGGTATTTTACCAAACTGTTGTTAACAAATTTGCTAAGTGTTGATGAATCGAGGCCATAGTCAGGAATTTTGCAGAATTCAGCTTTACATCAAAGTAACTTCCTCTACCTTGTAACTTCACCTGCATTAATGAACACCATCCCTGCCTAGAGAGAATCTTCCTTCCTTCCTCTCTCCTACTCCATGCCTCCTCCACCATTCTCCGCTCATCTACCTCAGTCAGGGGCATAACTAGGCCCCACCGGGCCCCCCTGCAGAAATTCTGAGTGGGCCCCCCAGGCCGTTTTGGGGGGGCTGAAGGGGTCGCAGCATAAGGGGAAAGCCATGGCCACACTCGGCGGGGAGGGGGGACGTTCCCCCGCTCACCTCGGGGCTCTCCCCTCTGCACTGTATAAACAGGAAGTCGCGTCAGAGACTAGAGAGAGGAACACATGCTGGAGTGCACGGAAGGTATGTAGCTGCTGCTGCCCAGACACTGCTCGCCGCTGTCCAGACAGTAATTTAAGCTGGAGGGGAGGGCAGAGGGGAGAGCCCCAAGGTGAGGGAGGGGGGGGATGTCCCCCCTGCCCACCAAGTGTGGCCATGGCTTTTCCCTCATGCTGCAACCCCTCCAGCCCCCCAAAACGGCCCCGAGTGGGCCCCAGGGGGGCAGGGGCTGCAGGCCCTATTGTTACGCCAGTGACCTCAGTCCATACTACTGCCCACATTATCCCTGTACAACGTAATGCATACTCCCACTCCACCCACTCCCTAGTTCTCCCAGCCTTCCCCACCATATCTACTCAGCTGAGTTAAATCAGACAAGACGACAAGTTAGTGTATTGATTGTATGGCTGCAATAATGTGAAGCACCTGCACTGAGACTTTTTTTTAAAAATCCAGGATGTTATAGATAATTTCTTGCCATGGGTGTGCGTATGAAATTGTGTTAGCACAACATGTGGTCTCTAGCCTTCGAACAGCAGATGTAAATCTCCTGTTGGACCAATTACCAATACGCTGCTTCTCAACTTGTACTGAAAACATCCCCTACTTTTCTATCTTCCCCCTCCATGCACACACATACACACAAACACACCCACTCACCTATTGGAAGTTGCTTACAGTAATGTCACTCATGGCCATTGCAGTTATGCATAATTAGAATAGCAGGGAAGGACACATTTTTCTGCCTGGAACCATTACTGTTCCCTCCTTGCAATTAGACAGCATTCCTTTTAAATGTTTTGGTCTGCCGTAGTGACTGGAAAGGAAGAAGCAAATGGTTGCTAGAAAATGTTTAACAGTATTTCTATATATGAGGCTAAAGACAGGGACAAAATGGCTGCCAGTGAGTACTTCTTTCCTGTGTTTTCCTGTGTGACCCTTTAGAACCCATGAGTGTGAGATTTAGCTATTCTCATGCCAGCAGACTTTGGCCTTAATTCACTAAGCTGCACTGCACTGACAGGCAGCTTATTGGGCCAATCAAAGTACTGGGATCACATCCTACAAAGACACTGGACCCGACGGGGCTCAGGGTGGGATTAAAGGAGCAGCCGCTACTTAGAAAGGAGCAGGCATAAGTTAGCAGCGCACGCTATGCAGCACTACCACGTGTAGCGTGCACACAGGAATTTTAATTTGCGCTGCTTTAGTGAATCAAGGCCAATGTGAGTTCTTGGTATTTGAGATATCCACATTCTGACGTGAGCAGCATCGATGATGAAGGGCAAGTAAATGATAATAATAATGATGATTATATTAATAATGTTGCCATCTGTCACAGACATTGATGACTTCACAGCAGCAGTGGAGTCCTAAAATTGTATTTTACCTGGGTTCTGGCTTCATCTTCAGCCTTTGACTTTAGTGACAGCTTTTTCTATTACAGTAACAGATAAGATGGATTTCCAGGCAAGAGAAGAGAGAATTCAAAGAGTGAGATTGTATCTCTTTTTGTTTATTTCTCATGATGGAAAACTTAAGAATATATAATAATCTGTGCATAAGTTGGGTGTTTTTTTTAATTTATTTTTTTATTGAAGAATTCAATACAATAGCAATAACAAACAGTTTGTCAGATATTACAAAAAACTATTGCCACCGTCCCCCCTTTCTAGGGAATTAAACACATCCATACGACATTACCCCTCCACAGTAAGAGGACTTTCCATCCATTCCATCTTAAAGAGAATCCATACTCTAAAATTCTTACAATAAAAAGCATACCATTCTATTCATTATGTTCTCCTGGGCCCCTCTTTGCTGTTTCTGCCACTCCCTGCTGAGATCCTGGCTTGTAATTGCCAGTTTTAGGCAGTGTTTACAAACAAAAGATATGGCTGCTAACCAGAGTGTGATAGGCTGAGAGGAGCTCAGTCTGTGACTCACACAGAGCCTGCAGGGGGTGTGGAGAGGGTGTGTATAGCTTTTATCCTATCACAAGCAGAGCAGCACATTGCTGCCTGAGTACCTGAGCCAGACAAAGCCATCAGAGGAAAGAAGATTAGATTATATAACAGAGATAACACAGCCACTGTGCAACTAGGAAAGGCTGCAGTAAGACAGACCACATTAAAACAAGTATAGGAACTTAATGGATAGAAGAAATAAGGCTGAACATTTTGTTACAGAGTCTCTTTAAGGAATTTACTCACACATCCCCTATGTTTATAAGTGACATGTTCCAGTGACAAGTTGGAGTTCATAAGGTTCTTCCATTTCCTCAGGGTAGGGGGCCTTGGGTTCATCCAATTTAGAACAATAGTTTTTACTAAGTAACAGGTCTTGCTTATTAAAGCATCTGTGTATACGTCTACAACCAAATATTCATGTAATTTTCACTTTGGAATGACATCTGATGGCCTCACCCATAGTACAATGCATCTTACCCAACTTCATCTGTACTTTCTCATCTTGGGGTATATTCTAATTAATGCCGTTTAGTGCATAGCCCCTCCTTGTTCCTCAGTTGTTCAGGGAGACTGTAGGGCCACAGCTTTTATACTCTGCCATTTTGATGTGACGCTGTGGTAGTGTTGGGCGAACAGTGTTCGCCACTGTTCGGGGTTCTGCAGAACATCACCCTGTTCGGGTGATGTTCGAGTTCGGCCGAACACCTGGTGGTGTTCGGACGAACTGTTCGCGTTCGTCCGAACGGCTCAATTCCTGGCCGAACCTGGCCGAACAGGGCCCCTGTTCGGCCGAACAGGGCCCTGTTCGGCCGAATACGGCCCCCCTATGGGGTCGCAGGCATAAGGGGGGAGCATGCCCCGATCGCGGGGGGGGTCGGAAATTCCCCCCACCCCCTCCGCTAGCGCTCCCCCCTCTGCCCGCTTCCCCATACAAAAGTTTAAGCAAAGTACCTGTAATAGTGGATGGCCTGGCAGTGGCACTGTGGAGTGAGGAGGAGGAGTCCGGAGAGTGACGCGTTGAGGGAGGCCGGGCAGCGAGCGTGAGGTCAGAGAAAGGGCGGAAGTACCACAAGGGTACTACCGCTGAACCGCCCGCTGCCCGGCCTCCCTCAACGCGTCACTCTCCGGACTCCTCCTCCTCACTCCACAGTGCCACTGCCAGGCCATCCACTATTACAGGTACTTTGCTTAAACTTTTGTATGGGGAAGCGGGCAGAGGGGGGAGCGCTAGCGGAGGGGGTGGGGGGAATTTCCGACCCCCCCCCCCCCGCGATCGGGGCATGCTCCCCCCTTATGCCTGCGACCCCATAGGGCCCCCAAAAGCAGGATGTTCGGGAAATTCGGGGTTCGGCCCGAACATGCCGAACATCTCGGCCATGTTCGGCGAACTTTCCCGAACCCGAACATCCAGGTGTTCGCCCATCACTACGCTGTGGTAGCCATCTTGTAGTATGTGAATCTTTTTATTCAGGTCTGTATCTGATCATTTGAGTCTGGTGGACTTCCTTAAACACTTGTTTATCAGAAACGAACCAGATGGATGCATGAGTCATATGTTACATATTTACCATTAATACAAAGTGCTTTTATATAAGGAAATAGTACTGATCTAACCCATGATCTAGAGTTCCTTGTTAATGTACTAAAACCCAATAATTGTCCTTTAAGTATGAATATAAGGGATATTGGGCCTGATGCTATTCCAGGTGATAAGTAGCTTGCAGATGCGAGCTACTTATCACCTTGCCATCGCACGAGGATTACCAGCAAATCCTATTGCCAGTTTCACTCGTGCGATGGCCGATCGTTAGGGAGCATTACTCAGGCGATGGGGAGCGAGGTTTACCCTGCGGTGCTGTCTATCAGCACCACGGCCTCGCTCCCCACACATGCGCACAACCCGCCGCACATCCACCGCCATCTTCCGCCGCTGCATCTGGGGGTCTCCTTTAATAAGGAGACCCCCAGAGCTCCCCGCCGGCCGCCGCTCGTCTCCGCAACCCCCCACAAAGCTACAAAGTTAATGGCTCCCCATTGGTTCACAGGCTGGACCAATGAAAATGGCTCAGCCTGTGAACAAATGGGGAGCCCCAGCGGCTGATTCAAAGATGCTTTGCCGGGACTCTGTTATTAGTGAGTGTAATTACAGTAACTTGTACACTGTAATTACACAGCGGGGACTTGCGGCGAGATGCGGCGGCCGACGGGTGTGAAGCGGCGGTAAGGAATTTAAGCAATTAACTTTGTAGCTTTGTGGGGGGTTGTGGAGACGAGCGGCGGACGGTGGGGAGCTCTGGGGGTCTCCTTATTAAAGGGTACCCCCAGATGCAGCGGCAATGTCGTGCGTTAGCATGTTTAGACCTGCTTTTCGCAGGTCTAAGCTAACGCTCATGTCTGCCGGGAAGCATCGCTTCCCGGAGGCATGCAAAGTGTAATAGGATAGGGTGTAAGGAACTTGCTGGGCGATAATATCGCCCAAGCAAGTTCTTTTAGCACCCTGCCTAGGGCTAAATGCAATTGGATCAGGTGACTTTATAGTCGCCTGATTATCGGACAATTGCATCAGGCCCATTGAGATACCTTTTTAGCCATAATGTATGAATTCAGCATTATTTAGCCAGAGTGAATATCTAATTGTGTAAAAGACATTTAGAGGATGCTATAAATCTGTCAGTTATATATGTGACCGGAATGGGGCCACTTTTTGATGTTCCAGCTATTATGAGTGGTGGGTGTTGTCTAAAGTCTCCATAGATCTCTATGTAATCCCATAGTTTTCTATGGGGAAAAAAGGTATAAAACCCAGCTACTATTTTGAGAGGATGGAATTCTCTTGACTCTTGATTAGGCTGGCCACCTAGTCAAGTCTGACTGCTTAACTCCTGCCTGAGGAACTTTTTAGCCGTCGTGGAGAAGGAGTCACTCACGTAGGACGGGTGGAAGTTTCTGCAACCTTAAGCGGGCACCTAACAAACACAAGGTGATGTAGTGTGTTTATAATACTGTTAATTATTATGTTATGTTATTCTTATTCATTGTCTTCTTTCAAATAACTTGGTATTGTGCATTATATTTTGTATCAATAAACTTGTTAATATTGTTGCTCGTCTCTGATTTTGGAGGAATCAAAAAGAACCTGCAATTGCTACCTGTTGAAGTGGTGTCACTTTTTCTGTAGCAATTCTGAGACATCCACTATTTTACACTGAGTGAACTTGTTTTCAATTTGGATCTGGCCCAATTGGTGCAACACAGAATTCATGTGTATGATGCCTATCTATGCATGGCAAAAAAATGGTGTTATGTATAACAATAACTGTAGCTTTTTCTACAATAAACAAACATCAGTTGCAAAAATAACAGCAAGGAAGGGAGCTCTGTCCTTGTGAGCTTACAATTAATGGAAAGCAAATATCCAGTCTAAGTACAATTATCCCAAGATGTTGTAGCCTACGAATTCCCCTCTTTCTCTTTTTTTTACAATGTGACGTCCTCTATAAGACAATACTGTAATTATCCGACTCACTCTAGAACGAAAGGACTTTGAATTGATTTAATAAACTGAACATATCCTAATGTATTCTGGTGTATGCTTATCTCTAATCTAATCATTTAGACAAGAACAAAAATGACATGAAATAGTGGAAAGCTTTTTGCCAGCCCTTTGTTTTTAAGGTAAGTTATAGGTTACAATTGCATGTGTACGTTTAACCTTGGCTAAGAGTTCTGCAAGTTCGTAACCTGTATTTGTCAATCAACATAATTTGTTTGCGGTCTTTTAAACTGGTTTCTGTTTACTGTTTATAATCCACTTAAAGATATTCTATCCTTAATTTACAGAGAAGCAAAAAAAGTGGGGAAAATATTTATGAGTAACCAAACCGATGATGTTGTTGATGAACATTGAAACTGGCTGATGACACATCACTGGTAGTTTGGACTAGCTGCAACTTAGCAATGGCAGCATTTACTAAACATTCATAACAACCTTACAATGTGAGCAATAACTCTGAAAGATTCAAATACCGCATCTGACAAAAAGGTCACAAATTCTTTTCTTTAACCGTCAACAGTTAATGAGAATGTCCTGCAATTAAATAAAATTACATACAACAACAACTTTAAAGACCTCTAATAAAAGTCACATATAACTGTACAAATTGGTCATGAGTCTTAAACAACTGCTTTAATGAAAGTCTAGCATATTGGTAGTACATACAATGCACTGTATATACAAAGGAAACATCTTCTCTATCCATTGTTACTTTTATAATATGCATATACGGTAGGTAACACTTTTTCCCACATCAAAGATCCCCTGCCTCTTTTTTGGTATTTTTGTTCTTGTGAGACATAGCTGGGAAGTACTCACTTTTTAAAAAAAAAACTGTTACCCAACTACATTATTGTCACCTGATAATGCAAGTTCTTGAAGTCTGAGATCAGATCTGGCATGACATTCTTGTTCAACACAGGCACAAAGAGATCTGAAAAAAATGAAGCAATTGTCCAGAGTAACCAATCAAAATATTTCATTTAAAATAGAATGTAATACATTATTCAGGATACCCATTTTTATCTTAGTTTTCATAGATTCAACATTATAAATACTTCTTATATCTATATATTGTATATTAATATATAACCTTGCCCTCCCAGTGATGTTTAGCCTTGGCTATGATGTCATGCTCCCTTCTCCCCCAGAATTCTCTGGGGAATCATATGATGTTCATGCTTACTTGACAGAGGGGGGAAAAACATTTCATAGTGATCCATCCTACCAGCAGCAAAGAAGCAGGCATCATTGAAAAATGTAACAACGTAAATTAAGGTGAGGTAAAATTTTACAATGTGCAAACATTAAAATCATTTGTAAAATAATAATTTTTGAACGTAAGTAATTGTATTTATTATGTCATATACAGTTAAGTTCTTCTTTAACAGTTTGCTGGAGTATGCTTTGCACCATCTTGATAAATAAGCTGCACTGGGCATTGTGTGTGCAAGCAATTGTAGCCATGTCTAATGCTAGGCATATACGGGTCATTTTTGTGGCAGATAGATAGTTAGATAGATCATTTCCGACATGTTCGATCTCCCGTTTTGCCGCTCGATTCCTGATAGAGGTGAATGGAAAAAGATAAGAAAACAAGCGGAAGATAAGAGAATTGAGTGGAGAATTGAGCAGCAGAATTGAGCAGCAAAATTGATCGAGTGGAGATGCAAGCAGAAAAACGACCCGTGTATTCCCAGCATAAAGCCCCATCTACACGATGGGACATTGTAGCGATCCGGCGGCTCGATTAGCCGCCGGATCGCCTCTTCCGCATGCCCGCCGCGTCCCCGCTCGCCGCGCGTGCGCCGGCATCAATACCCGCTCGATTCACGCTCGTCCCCGCGCCGCGCCGCTTATCTTCCGCTCGATTCCCTGCCATTGTCCCCTAGCGGGGAGCGAGCAGGGAATAGGCGGAAGCAAGATCCGTCCTGTCGGATCTGATCAATCGAGCCGCATCAGCGGCTCGATTGATAAGGAGCATCGCGGCCGCATCTACGCGTGTAGATGTGGCTTTAGATCCCTTACAGCTTTGCCACTTGATAAAGCAGATACTTCCAAAAGGTTTTATCAATAATTTCGCATTAGATAATAAACATAATTTTTTTTTCAATCCCTTCCCTCTGCATATACTGTAAAGGAACTATCTCTGAAATATGTATTTTGAATTACAAACTAAAAGATAATTCTATGTTGTTTTACATAACAGTATATGTATAGTTAAAAAGGTTATTGCTATACATTTTTCAAATACTTTTCCCTTACCTACAGTATAGTCACCTCTGAAAAAAATGCTAAAATAGCCTTTTTTCAACTCCTGTAAAAAATGTGGGTCAAGACTAAAATGTAAAAGAAAAGAACTTTTAAAAAGTGCTTCTATACCTTCTGTAGTGTTAACAATGATGAGAAATTTCTTTCAGCCAGAACCCAGCAGTGATATTATTCTGTTATTGGTAGGGTTGTCAGTCAAACTGATTTGTTTCTCTAGACATCTCTCTGACTCATTCGCATAGCATGCGTTGGCCATTTCAATAAAACTTTATTGATTTTTCCTTTAGGTATTAAAATTCCTGGCTGAATAAATACACACTATTACAACAAATTCTCAAGATTTGTTCTTGTATATGGGCAACAACAACATCCTTATGATCTAACCTACTAAAGCTGAAGCAATGCAATCATATTGATTTTCCATTTAAATTAGTGAAGAGATGGCATTGTAAGACTGCTGTGGAAATTGCAACATGAGTATTTCTTTTGAACCAATTCTGCCATCCAAAATAAGTAGAGGTAGAAAATCAGTAGTTTTGATGCCTTCAATGTTTTTGTTTAGCTCTGTGTCTGGACACTTTGGAGGATTATTCTTAATGCCAGACTGAATGTTGTATTAATCTGTAGCTCTGAGCTAGACACTGGAAGCATGTTGCCTTATAAATTTAGTGAACTGCTACAAGAACTCTTTTCTTGTTGACATATTCTAGGCAGCAAGGTAACACTGAAATGTGCACCCAGTTAGGATTTTACGATACACTGATTTTCTGCTATATTATTTTCCACATCAGAATTTTGTTCACCGAATACACTTGTGATGGGAATAACTCAGAAATCAGTTAATAGACACACAAGGCTTTACACATTTATATATTCAACCCAATATGATCATGTGATTCATTTGACTCTAATAGGTTAATGATCAATGTGATTATGTCTCATTGTAGAAAAAAATAGTGAGTGGTCACATGGTGAGTGGTCACATGATCTTGACCAGTGAATCAGAGACTTACAAATAAACACCTGACTTAGTAGATTATAGTAGGCTTCTCCATGATTCTCCTCTTATAGAATTTCTGAATAATAATAACAATAATAGTATTAATAATAATAATCATCATTATTATTATTATTTGCATTTTTAATGATTATTATTATAATAATTATTATAACATTTTAGTTATGTAGCCCCAATACATATAATACTCATCTCAAATTATTTTACATCAAAGGAAAATACAAGGAAAATAAGGCAGTTTCATTATTATAATCCATGACTATTAATTGATAAATTTACTGTTAAATTGACAAAGGTAGTGCCGTAGTGATTTTGTATAAATCCAGCTATGTTGAAGAAGCAAACAAATAGCTCTCTCCAACAACACCTACTACAAAAGACTGGATGCAAACTCCATGCTGCAATACTCAAGGGGATTGAAGAATATGCTTAATGGTCTTTCCTCAAAATCATCTAACATACTTACATTTATACCAGATAATCCTATAAAAGGCACCATCTATAGCTTCCCAAAAATACACAAAGGAGGAAATCCAGGTTGACCTATTATCTCTGGTTTGGGGACACTAACAGAAAAGATATCTGACTGTGCAGAAAACATGCTTAACCTCCCTGGTGGTACGCAGTTTCAGAGGCTGCGTCCGCGGGAGGATTTTTTTAAAAATAAAATGTGATTTAAATGCTTTAGCTAGCACTTCGCTAACTAACTATGCCTGCCAAGCCCCACCGTACCTCTCTCATCCCCCCGATCACTGCCGGCAATATCTACCCCTCCACGATCCCGCGAGAGCCGCAGCTTCAGCAATCAGCTTCACTCGTCGCTATGGCGACGATCGGAATTTATGTCATGATGTCACTGACATCATGACATCATGCGCAGTCCCGATCCTCCCCATATTGAAGCCTGGAGCTGATTGGGAGGCTGCGCCATCGCGGGATCCCTGGGGGTACAAATAACGGCGGCGATTGGGGGGGATCGAGGGAGAGCGGAGGGACTTGGAGGGCATGGTTAGCTAGCGAGGTGCTAGCTTAACCATATAATAAACATTTTATTTTAAAAAATCATCTGGCGGCCATGTGATCCTATCCGGGGGCTAGCCCAAGTGTAGTTCAGGCTTACCGCCAGGGAGGTTAAACCCATGGTAAGGAATACAGCCAGCTACATCCAGGACACCATTGACCTTCTTAACAAACTCTCTGCCATGGGTCAGATCCCAGAAGTTGCTATTCTGGCTACAATGGATGCTGAAACCCTTTATACAACATATAAGGACAGTATTGCAGCTTGCCAACATTTCCTTCTGCTGAATAATCTACCAGCACAGCCCATACAAGTGATCAGGTATATACTAACGCATAACTTTTCATTTGGGAATAATTTATATCTACAGATAATGGGCAGTGCTGTGGGTAGTAGGATGTCACCCCAGTATGCAAATGTATTTATGGCCAGATTGGAGGAAAACTTGTCAACTTGTGAAATTAACCACTTCACCTCCAAGGGTTTTTCCCCTTAAAGAGAACCTGTACTGAGTAAAAATATTTAAAATAAACACATGAGGTAACTTCAAATGAACATTGCATAGTTACCTTGCCATCAGTTCCTCTCAGAAGCTCACCATTTTCTTCTGACAATAATCCCTTCCAGTTCTGACAATATTTTGTCAGATCTGCAATATATCAGTTGCTGTCAGTAAAATATCAGTTGCTGTCAGTTATAGCTGAGAGGAAAACTGATCTACGAGGTAAATGTCCATGTTTCCCTATGGCTCAAGTGGGCGATGTTACAGTTTAACTGTGTGCTGACCAGAAAGCTGTTATGGGTAATGGCCATTTTCAAAATGGAGGACGGAAAATTCCCTTGATCACAGTGAACAAACAGGACGCGGGAGAGGAGAAAGAGATTGAGGAGTAGACTACATGGAAGGCAAGTATGACTTGTGTATGCTAATTTTGACTTTTAATGTTCCGTTCAGGTTTTCTTTAAACACCAGAGAAATAGTGCTTCTTCCGTTCATTTGTCTATAACTTTATTACTACTTATCACAACAAAACAATCCATATCTTGTTTTTTTTCACCACCAATTAGGCTTTCTTTGGAGGTACTGTTTGCTAAGAATTATTTTATTCTAACTGCGTTTTAACAGGAAAAGTAAGAAAAAATGGAAAAAAATCATTATATATATATATCATATATGCATAGCATTACTACGCAAACGTGGATGTGTGAGTATTGGCTTTTGTGAATGACGGTGCCATCTCAATGACGGCCGTGGTCATTCACACGGGGACTTAGATCAATGAATAGGAACTGTGTTTCCATTCATTGGTCTCCTGTTTAGTGATCAGCAGCGGTAACGAGTGCGGAAGCACGCAGGGGGAGAGCAGCAGCAAGGTAAAGTAGGGGCGTAGATATTCATCCTGGGGATGGCACCCGGGGGACAAACCACATGCTTACTTCAGATTTATAGCGGATACCCTATTAATCTGGACAGCATCACAGAAAGAATTAATCAGATTTCACAAAAACTTCTCAGAGTACCATCAGAACATCAAGTTAACGCTCAACTTTTAATCCTCCCATGTCAGTTTTCTGGATACCACAATTTATATACAAGATATGGTTTTACAAACATCCATATACTGTAAACAAACGTACTGTCATATTTACCTCCAGTGGAATAGTTTCCATCCTAAACACACCAAAAACCTCTATTGTTTACAGACAGGCTCTGAGGTATAGCCATATATGTTCTCATTTGGAGGACAGAGACAGACAATGTATGTCACTGTGTAATATATTCATAGATTAGGGATGTCATCCACAAATAGTTGATGATAAATACACAGAGCAACTTTAAGATCTAGAGAGAAACTCTTGAACTATACCTGAAAGACTGAAAACAACAAGTCCCAATAGCACAATAAGGGAAAGAGGCGCCCTGATTTGAATAAATGCTTTTAAAACCAGTTTAAAAACGAAAAAGAAAAATGAGGTATCTTACCTCAATGAGGAAATCTCTGTAAACTTACAAAAGATTTTTATTTGAGCACAGGCTGTGCTCAAATAAAAATCTTTTGTAAGTTTACAGAGATTTCGTCATTGAGGTAAGATACCTCATTTTTCTTTTTCGTTTTTAAACTGGTTTTAAAAGCTTTTATCCAAATCAGGGCGCCTCTTTCCCTTATTGTGCATAGTTATACCCCCGTACATGTTTGTCCGAAGGGTGGTGACAGAACACCCGTTGTTTTACCACGGTTAATGTTTTGTGCATCCTTTTTCATCTAAGAGAGCGACCGCAACCAGGTCCGTCCAGGACCACCCCGAGTGGAGTCGGGTTTATGGTCTCCACCTGCTTCCTGTGGTCGGTTGCCCCTTGCAACCCTCCTTTGTGAGTAGCCCTTTCAATCAATTGATTTCTCCACACACCTACTATTGACATACTGCACTATCGGGCTCCCTTTTTTGTCTCCTGTATCTTTTTTTTCCCATAGGGTGCCAAGACACCCCAACCACGAAGTCCCAATAGCGCTCACCTACAAGCTGAAAGTAAAGAGCTCTACTGATACTTCACAAAGACAAATCCCGAAAGGAAATTTATCCTGATTTACCACTGCTTGCTTTCAGACAACCTTCCAATTTGCAGCAAATGATTATCAGAAGTGCATTATCAACACCAAAAACTCCAGGCACATTACTCTGCAATAACAGAAGGTGTGAGACCTGCCCTTATATATTGTGCAATAGCCAAAACAAATACCAAATTCACAGAAATATCAAATACCAGACTAACTTCCTGTGAGTCATTGAATGTTGTGTACATGATACGCTGCATGAAATGCCCCTCAAGAGGAATGTATATAGGAGAAACAGAACACAAATTTGTGCACAAGAATGAACTATCACCACTTTAAAATCAATGAGGGTAGAACAGACAAACCAGTGGCCCAACACTTCTGTGAACCAGGACACAGCATGCAAGATATAAAAGTACTTATTATTAAGGGTGATTTCAAAAATGAACAAACAATTTCTAAGAACCAATTGATGAAAATGTTAAAGATATTAACAGAAGGTTTAAATTGTGGATTGGGTTTCATGACACCTTATTTAACATAATTCACAGAAAGGACCACTCCAGCAAAAAAAAAGTAAGCAGTTATAATCTGACAGAACCTAGAGGTTTTGGACTAGTCCATCTCCTCATTGGGAATTCTCAGTGTTTTCTTTGTTTCAAAAGCATTCAGAAGCCTGCTTGCATGAGCTTACTGGCTCCAGCCTACTGATCACCTGACATCTAACCGCTAAACAGTAATGAGCACAACTGTCATCTTTGTATTCACTATTTACTTGCATACAATGTTTTACTTTAGCTAACATGTGAAAATATGCCTGAAGAAGGGGACTAGATCCCTGAAATCTAGCATAATTTAACTTTATCAGTTAGTCATTAAAAGGTATTACTTTTATAAAACTTTGTTTTTTCTACCTACATAATTTGTTTGGTTAACACGGTACAGAAGCTTCTGATAAACTGATAAAAACCTTTATAGGCACGTCATTATTGTGTTATAACTATTATATTGTGCTTGGACACACATCTGTAGGTTTATTCTCCTATAACACTGTATATGGGTCCGTCCTGCATATGAGAGATATGATGCAGCTTGCTAAATATTTCTGCTGGACTACAAATCTTGTCCCTTTCCCTTTCTATTAATAATCATGTATACAGCGTATATCAATTCTAGCTCAACTAGATATTGTCATTTAGCAGCTGTGTTATTGTATGTAATGTAATTCACAAACCACTTTTTTGAGAGACAATTAGTTTAACAATCAGTAAATGAATGGTGATAAAATTACACAATACATTTTCATTGAGTTTAGTTCATTTATTTATAATAACCTTCTGGCAAGGTGTAAGTTACACTAATCACATGTCACAAGCCCAAACAAATGATTAAAGTGCATGAGAACAAAACATATTTATACCAAAACACAGGAAAGCGCAGGTAAAGTGGCCATAAAGCCTGACAACATTGAGCCAGCTTTAATTACAGTAAAGAGGCAATGTTTTCACAGAAAGAAACAGCATATAAAGTTCACAAAATACATTTATACTAGCATGTTAAACTATTGTCTCATGGATATAGCACTCATTATTATATGATTGTTAGAGTTCAGAGGTAAGTCCATATTGCTCTAATTAACATGGAACTATTTAGCATGGGAATGAATAAGAAGTGAAGCTAAATATGAAATATACTTTATTACACTCTGAATGACAATGAAATCTCTTACAGGAATTGCTAGCAGGAGTGTACAGTAATTACAAACTATCTGCATCGCGTACGTTAAAAAGGGGCGCTGGGAAAAAAGGGCGCGGGGTTTTAAACGATAAACATGGATAACGTTTAAAAATATAATGTACTATATTTTGTTTAAAAATAATGTTTTATAAAGTTATAAATCATTAAATAATGTTCATGAAATCGGCAATTGTGAAAACGTTAATCTTCCGTTTAAAAAGTGAAACGTATAATAACGTTTAAAAAAAAATTAGTAAGTAACCCTCCCTGTACCTACCCCTAACCCCTAGACCCCCGTATTGGTGCCTAAACCTAAGACCCCCTGGTGGTGCCTAAACCTAAGACCCCCCTGGTGGTGCCTAAACCTAAGACCCCCCTGGTGGTGCCTAAACCTAAGACCCCCCTGGTGGTTCCTAAACCTAAGACCCCCCTGGTGGTGCCTAAACCTAAGACCCCCTGGTGGTGCCTAAACCTAAGACCCCCCTGGTGGTGCCTACACCTAAGACCCTCTGTGATAAGCATTAATAAAGTTTCAAAAAAATATTGTGCGGTTTTTCGTTTAAAAATAATGTAAAAAAAATTGTACTGTTTTTCGTTTAAAAATAATATTAAAAAATTTATAAATCATTAAATAATGTGTGATTATGAGAAGCAGTTATAAAACATTAAGTCTCCGGGCGCCGCTTTTAAAACGTTATTTTTCTCCGGCGCCCTTTTTTCCTGTTGGGCGCCCATTAAACGATATTTATTATGGGAGTGAATGGCGGCGCCCGATTTGTCCACTAGCCTCCTGCGCCCTTTTTTACTGTACCTGCATCGTGGTGGATAAATGACCAGCACATTTAGCTTGCAATATATTGCTAATATGCTGGATTCAAATCCCAACCAGGACTCTATCCGCTTGTTGTTTGCATGTGCTTCCTGTGTGTTTGTGGATGTCCTCTGGGTGTGCTGTTTTCCTCCCACTCCAAAAGCATGTAGTTAAGTCAGATAACTCCCCCAATGTGACCCTGTGATAGTAACAGAATTTGTGAGCCCTTCTTTGGGATACGTGATGCAACTATTTGATGTTATCTCTAAAGTGCTGGGATAAAAGTGTAAGTGCTTTATAAGGCCCTGTTCACACTGCACACGTTTCCAGCCGCGTTTTGGAAACGCGTGCAGGTGGCCGACACGCACAACATCAGACATTGCATAGAGTGCAATGTCTGATGTTCACACTGCATGCGTTCCAGACCTGTGCGGTCCGGGAACGCATGCTGCACGCATTTTTTGTAAAAACGCGTGGCTGTCCCATTCACTTTTCAGTGATGGGATCAGCCACGCAACGCACACAAACGCGGATGGCGTGCGTTCGTACGCATTGCGTTCCGCGTGCGTGCCCGTCCGCGTTTGTGATGTGAACGGGGCCTAGTCTATAATAAACATGGACTGCACAAAAATCAATAAAGCCCTTTATAGCCTCCACTCCAGCAACCAAAATAGTACTAAACACATGTTGTGTCAAATTAGCTTAAAGGGGACCCAAACCAAACATTTTTTCAATTCAAAATATTTAGTTGCACCACTCTGACACATACAAATATAAATAAACACTCCTTCAAGCCTATGAGCATTTCAGTGCATGCTTTTCACCCTCCTCTTTGCTTAACCATTTATTGGTTTTGATACAGTATATCTACTCCCCTGAAATACTTCATCTAAGCCTCAGGGGCGTAGATATACGTATCTGTCTTTCCCCTGCTGCTGCGCGTACTCGTGCGCGCGTCCGCGCGCGCCACCCGCACTGCCAGTTCACCCGGTAATTAGGTAATGGGAACTCACGTTCCCAATCCTAATTACATTGCCCGATTGCTTATAGTCATTCATTTAAATGAATGAATGGCTATAACCCGGATATCCGGCCGCGTCCTCCATGTGCTGAGAAGGAATCGCGCCGCCGCGAGCGATCGTGCGCGTGCACGGTCGCGTGCACGCTGCCCGCCGTCTGCCGCTGTCTGTCCGGTGATTGGGGACTGGGAACTTACGTTCCTAGACCCCAATCAGAGTGTTCAGATTGCTTGAATGACTGTCATTCAGTCATTCAGCAATCATAAAAAAGTAAATAAAGTAAATAAAGTCCTCCCCCCCACGTGCACAACACTCCCCCCCACGTGCACAATGCCCCCCTGACTGCCCAGTGATTGATGAGAAGGAACTGGTGTTCCTTCAACCAATCACAGAGCCTGATTGCCTGAATGACTATTGCTATAGGCCAATGGCAATAGTCATTCATAGAATATTTGTAAATAAAGTAACAGAGTTACTTTACTGTTACTACTTCACCTCAGATAAGCAGTTCTGCTCATCTGAAGTGACAGAAGCACTGGCAGGCCTGTGAGTAGTGTGGAACTCTGTGGATCTTCTTTTTTTTATTAAATAGACCCATTAACCCTCTGTCTCCCATTACCAAGCCCACCCCTCTCCTCCAGCTTTTCTTTTATTGATCAGGGGTTTTTTCCCATTGATCAGGGCTTTTTCCGTATTGATCAGGTTTTTTTTTTTAAGGCGGACACTAGCGTATATTATATACGCACATACTCCCCCCAGCCTTACTTTCACCCCCATTAACCCTCTGCCTCCCATTACCAAGCCCACCCCTCTCCTCCAGCTTTTTTTCTTGATCAGGGTTTTTTTCCCATTGATCAGGGCTTTTTTCCCTATTGATCAAGGTTGTTTTTTTTTAAGGCGGACACTAGCGTATATTATATACGCATATACTCCCCCCAGCCTTACTTTCACCCCCATTAACCCTCTGCCTCCCATTACCAAGCCCATCCCTCTCCTCCAGCTTTTTTCATTGATCAGAGCTTTTTTCCCTATTGATCAGGGTTTTTTTTTTTTTTAAGGCAGCCACTTGCGTATATTATATATACGCATATACTCCCCCCAGCCTTATTTCCACCCCTCCCCCTTTCCCCCGCCACAAAAAAAACCCCTGTTTTATTTATTCACCTGCCTGTGCTATATTGAGCTATACTGCAAAGATGGCAAAAAGATTGTATAGTGTAGAAGAGGCGTGCGTCATTCTTCAGATGAGTAGTGAGGAAGAGGAGTTGGATACTGACTCTGATACGGAATGGCTTCCAATTTCTGATTCTGAGCCCCTGACTGACAGCGATGAGGACTCAAGTTCAGAACATGATGCTGTACCACCGCCAGCTCAGCGGAGAAGAGGAGCACAGGCTAGGAACGCTATCATAAGCAGCGACAGCAGTTCAGAACTGGAAGACCCAACAACACCTGAACCTGCTGGAACCAGCAGTCAGAGAGGTCAGAGGGTTAGCAGGCGAAGGCAGCCAACATCAGCAAGGGTGCCACAAAGACACGAAGTGCCATATGCAATTGGTCACCCACAGTGGTCACCTTCTAATATGGAGGCCCCTAACCTACCCGCTTTTACAGGCAGAAGTGGCACACAAATTGACACAGAAAATTTTAAGCCACTTGACTTTTTTCAAATTTTCCTGTCCGATTCAATGATCGAGTACATCTGTGAACAAACCAATCAGTATGCCCAACAAGTCACAACAGCCAGCCCCACTTCACTTATTGCTAGAAAGTGGAAACCGACAAATGTCGCAGAAATTAAAGTTTTTTTGGGCCTCACATTCAGCATGGGAATCACAAAAAAACCACAGCTACGCCATTACTGGTCAAAAAGGCCCATCCACATTGCACCTTTATATTCATCTGCAATGACCAGAATGCGCTATGAAATGCTGCTAAGGTGCATGCATTTTGCCAACAACGCCGAGCATGTGTCACGTGAGGACCCAGCCCACGACCGTTTATTTAAAATTAGGCCCCTAATAAATAACCTGAACACCAGATTCCAAGAGGTGTATATTCCAGACCAACATCTAGCAGTTGACGAGTCCCTAGTCCCCTTCCATGGGAGGCTAGGGATAAAACAATATATTCCCAGCAAAAGAGCCAGATATGGCATGAAATTGTACAAATTATGTGAGAGTGGGACTGCCTATACTTTTTCATTTCGTGTTTATGAAGGCAAAGATAGCCTCCTCCAGCCTGCCGGATGCCCCCCCCTACATGACTACAACGGAGCGAATAGTCATCGATTTGCTCAACCCATTGTTGCACCAGGGGTACCATTTATATGTAGACAATTTTTATTCCAGCATCCCCCTTTTTAAATTTTTGTTTGCTGCAGAGACCCCAGCCTGTGGTACAGTGCGAGCAAATCGAAAAGGCCTGCCACAAGAAGTTGTGAACAAGACACTGAAAAAGGGGGAGTTGTGTAGCTACCGCAGTGATGAGCTCCTTGCACTCAAATTCAGGGATAAAAGGGACGTCCGAGTGTTATCCACCATTCACACAGAGGCAACAAAAACTGTAAGATCTCGAAGAGAGGTGGTGGTGAAGCCTGTTGCTATCGCAGAGTACACTAAATATATGGGGGCAGTCGACCTGGCCGACCAAAAGCTTTCCTATTACAGTGTAAATCGCAAAAGGAAGGTGTGGTACAAAAAACTTGCTTTTTACCTAATGCAGATGGCCCTACACAATGCATTTATCATCTATAACAAAGCAGGCAATAGGGGCGCATATCTGGAATTCACAGAGGACGTTATAGATTCCCTGGTCTTAGAATCCGGCCAACCTGCCAGAGACCCACATGCTTCTGAGGATATCATTCGAATCCAAGAAAAACATTTTCCCGAGCCACTCCCTGAAACGACATGCAAAAAGTACCCACAGAAACGGTGCAAGGTGTGCAGGAAACACCGAATTAGAAGAGACACACGGTACCACTGCCCACAGTGTCCCTCCAAACCAGGACTTTGCCTCAAACCTTGTTTTGGGGCATACCACACAGTCCTTCATTATTAGAGACCTCCCCCCCCCCTTTTTTTTCCCACTGCACATTTTCTTTTTGTTTTTGCCCTTTGATGACCTTCCGGCTTCTGAACCCTGGCATGTCTGACAATGACCCTCTGGAATGGCTAAAGACCACCCTCTGCTAAACACCCTCTGACCTTTTGTATTGCTGCCGAACACCCTCTGACCTCTCGCATTGCTGATGAACAACCTCTGAAACCCTGGCATGGCTGCCGAAAACCCTCTGACCCCTGGCCTGGCTTACAACCCTCTTCAGGCTTCCATGTTTCCACAGTTTCTACAATGGTGAGTACCAATTTGGGTTTATAGACCTTGCTGTTGACTTATGATTTAACATTGTGCTGGTTGCCCAAAAAGCCATCTGATTGTGTATATAGGGTATCATTTTAACCGTGAAAAGTGAGAGAATAGAATTTGGAGTGTTTGAGGGCTGAGGCCTCTGTCATATGAATTTTTTCTAGTGGTGAAGTGAAAAAAACTGGAAAAAATAGCATTTTCAAAGTTATGTTGCAATTTCAGCAAAACCTCATAGGTCCAAATGTTACAAAGTATGCATATCTGAGTAGGCCTGGGTCTCTATTTTTCAGAATGGTGACATTTGTGACCTGTATCGAATGTACTGAGACTCTAGGGCCCTTGCTAAGAAACAATGACTGTATTACTTTCTGGACAAAAAATGGCCTTGAAAAATCCAGTGGTGCTACTTGTGATTAACAGTGTGCTGTGTGCCCAAAACGTTATCTGATTATGCATATAGGGTATCATTTTAACCGTGACAAGTGAGAGAATAGAATTTGGGGTTTATGAGGGCTGAGGCCCCTGTCATATGAATTTTTTCTACTGGCAAAGTGAAAAAAACTGTAAAAAAAATAGCATTTTCAAAGTTATGGTGCAATTTCAGCAAAATCACTTTGGCCCAAATGTTACACAGTATACATATCTGAGTAGGCCTGGGTCTCTATTTTTCAGAATGGTGACATTTGTGAACTGTATCGAATGTACTGAGACTCTAGGGCCTTTGCTAAGAAACAATGACTGTATTACTTTCTGGACAAAAAATGGCCTTGAAAAATCCAGTGGTGCTACTTGTGATTAACAGTGTGCTGTGTACCCAAAAAGTTATCTGATTATGCATATAGGGTATCATTTTAACCGTGACAAGTGAGAGAATATAATTTGGGGTTTATGAGGGCTGAGGCCCCTGTCATATGAATTTTCTCTACTGGCAAAGTGAAAAAAACTGTAAAAAAATAGCATTTTCAAAGTTATGGTGCAATTTCAGCAAAATCACTTTGGCCCAAATGTTACACAGTATACATATCTGAGTAGGCCTGGGTCTCTATTTTTCAGAATGGTGACATTTGTGACCTGTATCGAATGTACTGAGACTCTAGGGCCTTTGCTAAGAAACAATGACTGTATTACTTTCTGGACAAAAAATGGCCTTGAAAAATCCAGTGGTGCTACTTGTGATTAACAGTGTGCTGTGTGCCCAAAAAGTTATCTGATTATGCATATAGGGTATCATTTTAACCGTGACAAGTAAGAGAATAGAATTTGGGGTTTATGAGGGCTGAGGCCCCTGTCATATGAATTTTCTCTACTGGCAAAGTGAAAAAAACTGTAAAAAAATAGCATTTTCAAAGTTATGGTGCAATTTCAGCAAAATCACTTTGGCCCAAATGTTACACAGTATACATATCTGAGTAGGCCTGAGTCTCTATTTTTCAGAATGGTGACATTTGTGACCTGTATCGAATGTACTGAGACTCTAGGGCCTTTGCTAATAAACAATGACTGTATTACTTTCTGTACAAAAAATGGCCTTGAAAAATCCAGTGGTGCTACTTGTGGTTAACAGCGTGCTGTGTGCCCAAAAAGCCATCTGATTATGTATATAGGGTATCATTTTAACCGTGACAAGTGAGAGAATAGAATTTAGGGTATTTGAGGGCTAGAGCATATGTCGAGTGATTTTTGTTTTGTGGCAAACTGAATCAAAAGCAATAAAATTGTTATTTTCATATACTCTGCAACAAAATAAAACATTTGCAAAAAAAAACTAAAGTAACAGAATTGAAAAGAGAATACCTAAATAGTTACCTTAGAGACTCAGCTTCTCAAATATGTATGTCATTAGGGTGTATTGCTGTTCTATTTGCAAATAAGATCTTGTAATTACTGATAGAGTACAATGAGAAAACCAAAAACACAAAATGGAAAAAATACACCTTTATTTCAAAACAAAATATTGTCGCCACACATTGTACTAGGGACATAACTTAAATGTTGTGATAACCAGGACAAACAGACAAATTAAATTTGTGGGTTTTATCAATAGTAGTACTGTTTATTTTAAAACTATAACGAAAGAAAATTGAGAAATAATGTATTTTTTCATTTTTTTCCTTATTTTTCCCTTTAAAATTCATACAAAGTAAGATACTTACTAGGAAAAAATATCTCCCCCAAAAAGCCTAATTGGTGACGAAAAAAACAAGATATAGATCATTTAGTTGTGATGAGTAGTGATAAAGCTATTGGGGAATGAAAGGGAGGAGTGCTGAAATGTGAAAATTGCTCTGGTCCATAAGGTGAAATTACACTGAAGGCTGAAATGGTTAACTAGGGTAATACAGGTGGCAGCCATTAGCAATTCCTCCTTTGCTGGACACCATCTACTCCACCAGTTTGCCGGATTATTTGCCGGCAATTTGAAAGGAAGGGAGGGGTTTCTCCAATAAATGTAAAATATTTTATATTTGTCATCATGCAGCTGAAAAAAGGCTGCTATTTATTATTATAATTTAGAAAATAGATTTTATTTCTGAAATCTTATATTTTTAGTTTGGGTCCACTTTAAAGGACCTTTGCGAAAATCTTAAAATGTAAAATATATGTAAACATATACAATTAAGAAGTATGTTTCTTCCAGAGTAAAATGAGCCATAAATTACTTTTCTCCTATGATGCTGTCACTTACAGTAAGTAGTAGACATATGACAGAACTGACAGGTTTTGGAGTAGCCCATCTCCTCATGGGGGTTCACAGGGATTTCTTTATTTTCAAAATGCACTTAGTGAATGGCAGTTGCTCTGTCCAACTGCCAAAAAAAGTGCACGGTGAGCAGAGAAGCTGGTCAGCATCTTTGTATAAATCTTTTTTCAGGGAGTGTCTTTATAAAGAATATATATATATATATATATATATATATATATATATATATATATATATACTTATTAATGCAACAGGCTTTACAAATGGAGGTACAGAGAAGGGTCAATATTTTGACCCTGCAATCTGGGCTTTGTCAAGACCCCTGACCCCCAGCATCTTATGTCAGATTTTAACCACTTGCGGACCGCAGTGTTAACCCCACCTAGTGACCAGGCCATTTTTAGTTAAATAGGCCACTGCAGCTTTGAGGCCAAGCTGCAGGGCCGTACAACTCAGCACACAAGTGATTCCCCTTCCTTTTCTTCCCACCAACAGAGCTCTCTGTTGGTGGGGTCTGATCGCCCTACATGGCCACTCAGAGACTGAAGGTGGGGCGGAGCTCTGCCTCCCGAGCAGGAGATGCACGCGCAGCCTGCGCGCAATCTCCTGCTAGCCCCATAGACAACCGTTTACGCCAATAGGCGTGGAGCGGTCCTGGGGCTGCCACACTGCTCACGCTTATTGGCGTGGAGCAGTCGGCAAGAAGTTAACCAATCAGACACACCCACAATCAGGTAATAACCCAGCCAATTACTCGCCAGCAGTGCTGGTTGTAATGGAAAAATCTACGCTTACGGATCATTACGCTTAATTTTACGATATTACGCAATTACGGTTACGACGTAGGAAATTATCTACGGTTTATCACTGTAATTACGCGTTAACTTACGCAGTTACACGTAAGGATACCGTAATGTAGGCGATTACGCTACGATGTTATGCGTAGTGCCGTAATACCCATTAATGCGTACTTTTTGACGCATACGGACGATGTGTACGCAATAGCCGTCAATGTGACAGCTATTGCGTACACATCATTCGTATGCGTCAAAACGTACGCTTATATACTGAAGGGCGGGAGAAGATACTATTGGTTGCTTAGGATGTTGACTGATTGGCTACTCTTAGAAAAGGGGAGTTGTACGTTAGTAATTATGCGTAAAATTAGGCGTAAGTCATCGTAAAATTACGCATACCTAGCAATTACAGTAGACAGCGTAATTACGATACCGCTTTACGCCTTACACGTAAATAATTAAGCGTAAGACCGTAAGTTCCGCATAGCGTTTACGCGTAATTTTGCATTGAATTACGATGCGTAATTACGCTCATGCGTAATTTCGGCCCAGCACTGCTCGCCACCAGTGTCAATTCCCATCGCACCTGGCTCCTGTAAAGCATCACAGGATCATATTACCTGGATTGTGTCGCACTCTGCATTCAAGCGCCGTGTGTCTTACCGCACTGGAACCACGTAACTTTCCTCTAAGTTCTCCAGAGTACAAAACCTGTAAGTACTTAGTATTATCCTTAAAAACATTCAAATACTGTAAGTTAATTGGCTTCCCCCTAAATTGGCTCTAGACTATACTGGACGTATGACTATGGTAGGGATTAGATTGTGAGCTCCTCTAAGGGGCAATTAGTGATGACACTATATACTCTTTACAGCTCTAGGGATGATGTCCGCGCTAATAATAAATACGAAATAATAATCATAATAATAATTCTGAGAGCAGATTTTGCGCATACTGGGGACATCTAGTGTTTGATTTTCTGTACTGCAGAAAATCATGTTTGTCCAATTGGACTCCAAAAAAAGACATACAATATAACATGTTAAAACAACTTAATAGACAGTACTTTTCTATAATGAATAAAATATGACTAAAATTAACATAATGAAAACCTCAAGTAGTGAGGATAATCAGAAATACTTATTCCTATCCCACCACACTGCTAATAGCACTATTAATACTTATACTAATCCGCATTATAATTAAGCAGAGATACACCAATAAACTCCACTTCGGATAATATCTCTTTATATATTGGGCTCATGTCACGGGAGTTAAGGTTAAGGAAAACTGTTCCATAAAACCACTTACATATTAGCTTCACTGTCAAAACTAGCTAGCAAATAAATAAATACCTAAAATAATTTTTACGGTGCTTTTTCATCTACTTTTTGGTACTTTTTCAATTACAGGGTGCTGAAGTTATTTTAAACAGAAGATGAAAAATGATCTCCTAGGAGAAAACTTAGGAGAAAAAGAGAATTAAATAAGGGCCAGACTCTCAATACAACTACACTATATTGCTGTGTTAATGTTATTTCATTTTACTGTTTTGGTATAGCAAAAATCTCACTAGTGGTATTAACAATATGAATGTCAGAACTAGGTGCAATGTAATTACATCCTAGTCCTCAGTCATGGAGTTTGTCATGTATAAATACACATAGTAAAAAATGTAAATGTTGTGTATATTTGGTACCCTATGGAAGTACCTACTTTAGTAGTGGTTTAAGATGCAGAAGCAGTGACACAATGAAATGTGAAAGCCAAAGAAAATGTGTGTAGGCCTCCTACACACCAACCTAGGCAGGCCAGCATCCACCAAACATTGAGATGGACCATTGGTTGCATAAAACAACATTACACAACACATGCAATATTTTGGGGCCACAAGATGCCTTGATCTCTTGCAAAGTATATTGCTTAGAGGAGTACACAGCATGAGCAGTACATCATTTGTTTGCTTACCAATTACTTGGTGAAGTTACAACTATGGAGTGATTATTAGATTTACAACTATGAAGTTACAACTATGGAGTAAACAATTAGACCTAATGCCATGATTGCGGCATATGAATTAAAGGGTAAGACACTCAGGGCTGTTTTCCACTGAGAAACACAATCACAATAGCGCTGTGATTCAATCGTGTTTCTCCCATTTTCCCCCACAGTTATTCCGAATTTTTGTCCAACCCATTGGGTGTATGGTGTGATTTGTGATTTCTATGTGATTGCTTTGTATGAGGTCAAGTGCACGAAAAATGGAGCAGGCATGACAATTGTAATCGGGAAAAATCACATAGCAAAGACATCGCACTAATAGAAACATCCTCACATGGTTTCCATCAGGCAATTGAGTTTATAACTTTTGTGATCTGATAGCGATCGGAATAAGTTGGCAAAAGAGTGCTAGCAGAAAAGATGCTCTGCTGAAGTGATTAGGCAGTCTGGATCTCCCGTCAGTGCATCAGGGGCCTAACCAGCTTCCTCAGCTGAGAACCACCCAATGTGTGTATACGGCTAAATAGTAAACTAATTAGTTAATAGTCACCTTCTCCTCACTTGAATGATCTTAGTGATATTCTGTGTTGGGTCCTATTTTGTTAGTAGCACCAGCTCTCAAAGTCGGATTATCCACCAGGCAACAAAAGCAGTTGCTTGGAGCCCCATTCTGAGTTTGAGGGGCCCCATCCGCACTGCAGAACCTGGCAGACCCAGACTTTGGGAGGAAGGGACACAGAGCAGGAAGGGGGGCAGCATGCAAAGAGCAGCGAGGAGGGGGGGGGGGCAGCCTCTCCCTCATCTGGGGCCCCCCTTCTGTGCTCCCCCCTTCAGAATTTAGTGCAGCGGCAGCGAGCAGGGAACGACTTACCTCTTCTCTTCCTATGGTGCCTATAGGCATAGGCAGCCTCGCTGGCTGCCACTGTGCTAAATTCGGGAGGGGTGTGTGGAAGGTTCAAGGGGGCCCCAGGTGAGGGTGGGGGGGAGGCTGCCCCCCCTCCCCACTGCTTTGTGCCGGCTGCTTCCCCCCTTCCAGGCTACCTATATTGAGGACACCTAAAAACCAGGCTACCTATACTGGATACACCTGTGGACCTAGCTACCTATACTGGGGCACATGTAGACCTGGCTACCTATACTCGGGACACCTTCAGACCTGGCTACCCATACTGGGGGCACCCATAGACCTGGCTACCTATACTGGGGACACATGTAGACCTGGCTACTTATACTATAGCTAGCTACCTATACTGGGGGCCCCTATAGCTGGCTACGTATACTGAAAGCACCTATAACTTGCTACCTATACCGGGGCACTTACACTTGGGGGGGGGGCAAATCTGCTACTTTGCTTAGGGCCCTATTTGGCCTTAATCCGGCGCTGCCAGCTCTGGAATAAAAATCTGAGTACAAGGGGACTTTCCCCCCTCCCCCCACCCCTTTTGGGTAATTACATTGGAGATACAACCTCTGAGTTTTCCTTGTATCATATGGCTGAAGAATTCTGACAATGGCGGCAGTAGGTCCAACCAAGGGGATTCAGGTGATATTTGACCATATTCTTTTTTAAAGACATACATATAAAGAATAATGTGCTACTTCAGCACTTAAGCTGATTTCCAGCAAGCAGCCAAGAAAACTGCAGTGTGCAACAAAAGCAATGTCATGTTTTGACAGGCAGAACCTATCGGTTGCTATAGGCATTTACCCTCCTTGTGCCCCGTTTACCTTGTATCCAGCTTTTGTAAGTGAGCACCACTGAGAATGGAATCAGGACTGCTAGTGTTACAGCAGATACACAGTGTATGTCATAGTTATGCTCAGCGTGAACAATAGACAGCTCAATTTTTCCACAACCAATCACTATCATTTCTTCCATCTACATGGAATGTTGGACACTGCCTACATATTACCCAGTCAATAGTTCAGTTTACTATGTTCATATTCCAAGGGTGTGATTTAGTTCTGAACACCACCAAGCTTTCTGAGCAGATGTTGCTAAGTACTGGCCAGACATCAAGTATGAAAATGTTACAGTCAGAAAGACAGCTGGGTGCCCTCCACGAAGCTATGCCACCTGGATGATGAGGAGATTTTAATGAAGCATGTTTTATTTAAAGCCTTTGTATCTTATTGTATATTTCTGGAGAATTACATAGGGATCTCTTTGTTCTCTGTGAACACCTGCTTCTTTCCTGTAGTGGAATTTTATTTTTGTTATGATCATTTTATCAGTTCAAAAGATCTCAGTGGAATATGAGGAACTGTGCATAGCCACAAGCTTTATTCTATAAGTCTATGGAGGAAGGTGGGCTCTCTACAACAATAATTCTGTAGATATTATCTAGACTCTATACCTGGAGGGGATTGCAGGTGGGCCTGGACCTCTCACACCCAGGCTCTGGACCTCTCACATCCAGAAAACCCACCATCTTGCGATGGCGTCCAACTGAAGCCTCCCACCTGAATGCTAATGGCTGCTAGATGTGGTATGGCAGGTAAAGGGTGTATGACAGTGCATCCTGATTGGCTGACGAGCACCTGCTGCCCACTTAAATGTAGCTGGATGCATGTACTGCTGTGTTCTATTGCTTGTGTGTGTTGAATTTAGCATTCAGTATGGAGGCAGTGTTGGTGGGTTTTCTGGATGTGAGAGGTCCAGAGCCTGGGTGTGAGAGGTCCAGGCCCATCTGCACTCCCCTCCAGGTATCGCATATTGGCCTTGGGGCCCCGGCCAGTGAGAGAGGTCCGGGGCCCCTAGCCATCGTGCGAACCAATCGTGTGTTTTTAGGCATGTACATGCACCAGAAAAATTATTATCATTTTTGTTCAGGAATCCACCTGAAGTACTGGACCCTGTTGGTGGTGGCGGAGAAGGCAGTCAAGCGGCCTGCAGGCAGAGATGCTGTGTGGGGACTGACTTAGGCTATCATTCATAAAGGAGCTGTCGGTAGTGCGGGAAAACACCGTTCTTCTCCGCAAGCGGTACTTAAGACTTCAGGGTGGTCATTCATAAAAAAGTTGCCTGTTGCGATACAAGTGCGGAGGTTTTCTGGAGGAAGCTGGCGGTAGCGTGGCGGAAGACATGCGGAAACATAAGAGCTGCCCGATTCCCTCCGTGCGCTCCTCTGTCTGATGCTGCTTGGGAGATCCGTCCCATTCATTCACAAGTAATCTGCCCGCCTATCGCTACTGTCGAGCAAGCAGTATTTTCCTTCCGCATACCGCTTGCTCTAATCTTTATGAATGGACGTGTTTGGTACTTTTTCTAGATTAATCTAGAAAAACTCCACACAAGGCGGAAATGTATCGCTCTGCACGGGAATGTCAGCTTTTCATGCGGAAAGAGCCTTTATGAATTGGGATTTTGCTGAGTGTTCGGTAAAGTCACCGGTATTAAGCATTTCCGCATGCGGAAATGCTTTATGAATGATAGCCTTTGTCTTGGGGCAGGCAGTGACACGGCGTGCAGGCAGAGATGCTGTGTGTGTGGGGACTGACTTAGTCTTCGGGCAGGCAGTAGCCCTCCGGGATTCATGCCTCTATAATTTTAATAACAGAGTAACCAAGCAGCTTAGGGTGATCCAAACTACTAGGAATGTATAGGGGGATAAAAGGAACCAAAAACCCCTCCTAATAAAAAAGCAAAGCTTGGTGTAATTTGTCTTCTTAAAACAGAAGTAAATTTGCAATAATTCAGTTATAAGTGAACATTTGTGGTTACCCACAATGCTCTACTGAATATGCAAATTATTAGGGATTATTTGCATATTCAGTAGAGCATTGTGGGTAACCACAAATGTTCACTTATAACTGAATTATTGCAAATTTCCTTCTGTTTTAAGAAGGCAAATTACACCAAGCTTTAATTTTAATAAAGGTGAGGTACTGAACACTTTTTTTTACCTGTGTCACTGACAATGCCTCCAGCTGCGCTGAAGGTCCTTTCTAGGATGCTTGAGGCAGGGCAAGGCAGAAGTTGGATGGCAAATTGTGGCAGCTCTGACCACAGGTCAAGCCTGCGCACCCAGTAGTCCAGGGATTCACCGCTGCTCAGCCTGTCGATGGCTCTTTCTCTACCATTGTTAAAGAAAGGGTACGGCCGGGGAATCAGGGTTCGATTCCAGTCCAGAATGGGAGCCTGAGAAACGGCTACCACCACACATCCAAGCAAGGCAGCAGGCACGGCACGCAAGTCCCGACTCACAATACAGGCAAGTCCCGAAATAACAATACAGGACTCTTTCGAGGCCCTGTATAATGATGAGTACAATTGAAATCCTTTAACGGGAATCTGTTATGGAGGGCAAGTCTGCCATTCATTCATCTGTGTGGTCAACTCTCTTTGGTACCTTCTGCACCATGGTGACCATGGGTAATGGCCGGGGAATCAGGGTTCGATTCCGGTCCGGAGTGGGAGCCTGAGAATAGGCTACCTACCACCACACATCCAAAGAAGGACCCAATGTGCTGTATAAGTAATGTACCTGCCCTGACCGTGCTTTGCAGACCAGGCATCTGTCGTCAGATGGACCCTTGACCCAACGCTGTGTGCCAGAGATGACAGCACTTGCCTTTAACGAGAATCTGTTATGGAGGGCAAGTCTGCCATCCATTCAAGTGAAAGATATACACTGGCTCCCAGGTATAATACAATGTGCAGTGACAGATGCAGTAAAAGGTATTCAGTGACTGCTGGTATAACAATGTGCAGTCACAAAGGTGAAGTGAACAGGTGTGCAGTAACTGGTATATAAAACTGCATGCTGTCACGCAGGTGCAGTGAACTGGTATGTATGCACTGGTATTACAAATGTGCAGCTGTCACACACACATGTACAGCGAACAGGTATGCAGTGACTGGTATATAAAACTGCGTGTTGTCACGCAGGTGCAGTGAACAGATATGCACGGACTGGTATCAATACAATGTGCTGCTGTCACACACACAGGTGCAGTGAACAGGTATGCACAGACTGGTATTACAAATGTGCAGCTGTCACACACACAGGTATAGTGAACAGGTATACAGTGACTGGTATATAAAACTACGTGCTGTTACACAGGTACAGTGAAAGGTATGCAGTGACAGGTATTACAAATGTGCAGCTGTCACACACACAGGTACAGTGAACAGATATGCAGTGACTGGTATATAAAACTGCGTGCTGTTACACAGGTGCAGTGAAAGGTATGCATGGCACGGACTGGTATTACAAATGTACAGCTGTCAGTGTCACACACACAGGTGCAGTGAAAAGGTAGGCACTAAATGTGCTGGGCCTGGCACAGTATAGCAATTAGCAAGGGCCATCTGCGACAGACAGGGCTGTATATGCAAGTCAGTGGGCCACACAAAAAAAAAACACATCACAAGAACATTAGCTCTCAAAAGAGCTGTTTTGGGGTGCTTTTTAGAAATATATATTAGCAAGGAGCAAGCTAACAAGCCTAACAAGAGCCTAACTAAGCTTTCCCTATGTCTCTGCAGCAACCTCTCCCTTCTCTCAGTAATACAGCAGCAGACGGCGTGAGATCATGGCCGACGCTGCTGCCCCTGGGGGTCCAGGAGGGGGTGCAGCTTGATTGGCTGCCATGTGTCTGCTGACTGTGATGTAGAGGGTCAAAGTTTAACCCAATGATGTAGTATAGGGGCGGGTCGAACTTGCCATAAAGTTTGCGTTTTGACACGAACGCAAACCAGCGAGATTCGCGCAAACCGTTCGGGACAACTCTAGCCACTAGGCCCTTTCCAGGCCCTAGGCACCTCCCTATGGTTGCCCTTATGGATTATCCAGCTCTGATTAGGTACAGCAGAGCTAGCAACAAACAAGCTGGACTCTGGAGGACTAAAAATGTACCTTGCTGTCCACACAGTTCTAATGTATGTTCTGCACTAAATAAATCCTATAGCTGCCAGCTTTCTCAGTAGCTGTAAATACAGTTTAGATAGCTAACAAGCTTGTGTAAAAAGTGTAAAAGTGGCCATACATCAGGTGACTTGATGGCCGATTCACCATCCGATTCGGTTATTATAATCGGAATTGAATGAAAATCAGTGCTGCCAAGTGCAAGCCCAACCGACAATGCGACCAATTTCAGGCCAAAATTGGTCACATTAGTCAGTTGGACATGCTGCAAGATGTAAGGCCGACTTGCTCAATTGGGTGCGGAGCGGTAACGGAGAGCAATACCGGGACAAGCATTGAATGCCATGAAGCCCCCAGCATTGCCCGCCTAATCTTTAATGTCCCCACCGGTGCCCAATGCAAGCAAGACATTACCTGTCCATGGCTTCAGCTTGCTCCAGGCTCCCTCCGCTGTCCATACATGTGCACCTTGTGGTTGCCTAGTATCGCGGGGGTGTGTGTGATGACAGACGTCACACGTGGGGCACGCATGTATGGACGATGTAGCGAAGCCTGGAGCAAGCAGAGGCCATGGACAGGTAATGTATAGCTTGCACCGGGCATTGGGGGGGACAATAAACATTAGGGCAGACAGTGTAGGGGCGGTGAGGCAGTTGGATGTGGCATCACAAGACCGACAGCGTCAGGGTGGCGAGGAACGACGGGATGGACTGAGGACCAGGAAGACTCTACAGTATCCAGAGCCTTCCCTCTACTTAGCCATGCATCTAACCTGAAGTGAGTTTCCTCATTTCAGGTTCCTTTTAAGATCAGAAGCAACTTAGATAAGTTAACTAAATCGCAATGGGATTGTTGTATTGCACTGTTCTTATATTTTCTTATGTGCTGCCTAACTAAAAAAAATGTTGACACTAAGAACTTAGAAGCAACTTAGTAAATCTCTTTCACTGAAAGATACACGCTGTCATAATGTTGAGATCCGTAAAACTAAAGGACTGCAGAGCAACTAGAACATGATATTTAGAGATGAGTAGTTTGATCTTCATAGGTTTAAACTACAATGGCAGGGCCATTTTGTAGATAGCAGAAATATAAGGATAATTCATCCTAAGTAAGCAGGCTCAACCCATTCTAATGCACCTCTTTTAGCTTCACTCTAGCAGAGGGGACAGTACATATATTGGCTCTGTCTGTAGCATTAGGAAACACTGAAAGAAAATGATTGCTCTGTGTAGGCTATTAAAGCAGGATGATTAGCCATACTATGCCAGGGAAAAAAACACATATATAAGTAGATAAATACTTGATCTACTTACATAACGCATGTATTGTACTGTCCACGTTTTGATTTCAGTGAATTTTATATAGTAAATGAAGAGAATTTTGTACTGGTGTCATTTCTTCCCTTAACTTTTTTTTTCTTTTCTCCTCCGATTGCTGAGTTACCTCAGCCTTGCTTGTAAACACACGTGAGCAGAAGATCATGTTTCAGCTAGGCAGCTAGGCAGGAAAATAAAGTGAAGAGGAGGAATATATAATAGATAAAAAGAACCCCCAGCCATGCAACTGAATGGCAATGGCTATTAAATGGCCAGTGCTCCTAAGGTATGTGATAACTCCAAACCATAACAGCAGAAAACGTTTTGAAAGTTTTGAATGCAGGATTAGCATCATTATCACTTAATACACTCAGACCAGTTGCTGTTGAAATTTGATTTTTATGGTGACAATTCCGCTTTAAGATGATTCACTATCATGTGTCAGCTTAGTACAGATATTAGATAAGCTCTCTTCAAGATGTAAGTGTTGGTGACGAGGCGTCTTCATACGAGAGAAGAACCACACAAAACACGGTATTCAATAATGTCCTCGGAGATTGTTTCAGTTTTGTTTCTTAAGAATTACTTATTAAATTGTTGAATGGGTACCGTATTTTTCTCAGATAAAAATAAGTGTATCTTTTTTCTACACTATTTTTTGCTTACTTTACAAGACTTTTTTGCAATATAATAGATTTGGCTAAAGGTGGCCATACATGGTACAATTTTTCAATTAGATAATTTAGTTCGAT
This sequence comes from Hyperolius riggenbachi, assembly GCF_040937935.1. NCBI lineage: Eukaryota > Metazoa > Chordata > Amphibia > Anura > Hyperoliidae > Hyperolius > Hyperolius riggenbachi. Next base: position 410,679,003 of record NC_090646.1, on the reverse strand, counting down.
TATTCCATTAGATTGAATATAAAGATTTTTCCAACATGTCCGATCATTTTTCCAGAAAAAAACGGGATAATCGTTCGACTTTCTTGATCGAAAAAAAAAATATTTTCAACTTTCATTCAATTCGATCATTTAGATCGAATAAACGGGAAAATCGAAAGTTTTTATTGTACCGTGTATGGCCACCATAAAGCTGGCTTTTTGTCTTGTTTTCTTCCTTTGTCAAACAGTTCTTAATAGGACAGGAAGGATTCTGAAGGAAACCATCATCTGGTTACCAGGTTATCACCAGTAGGCAAGGAAGAGAAGTCTAGAAAAAGTAGTCATAAAAAAGATGTCCAGTTCTGTCATGTCAGTTTTGCCAGTTGGCATCAGCTTTGTATGTGTTTCTATGGTTGTGTTCCCACATAAATCTGTACATTTCCGGCCAGATGGGTAAAACTGATAGAAAACTGATGTAAAAGTGACTGAAAGGACAGGGCAGGATTGATCTGCACCGGAAATTTACAGATTTATGTGTGAACCAAGCCTTATACTATTCAAAAGTGGCCTGATCTAGCAAGTGATTACCGTAATTATTCCTTCATCAAAAATCAATCAAGGACTAGCAGTCGGGTTGCACCCATGCACTGCTTGATTTCAACTGTCATTACCAATTTATCACTGTCATTACCAATTCTGTATTTTGTATTCTGTATCATTTTTGTATTTTGTCACTAATTATGTATCTTGCATTATGTTGTACACCATTGTCTGTATTATGTACCCCATGTTTGTTTCTTACTTTGTACAGCGCCACGGAATATGTTGGCGCTTTAAATTACAATAATAATAATAATTGCAATCACATTTAAAGAGGCACTCTAGTAACATATAGCAAAATGCAGTAAATTATTAAGGATACCCTTTTTTACAGTATTTTTGGTTTCAACATCAGAAACACTTCCTATATCTATATATTGCTGTAAATTGGTATGTAACCCCGTCCACCCAGTAAGGCTTAGCCTAGGCTGATTAAAGCATTCTAGTAGACCAGGTATATTTTGTTCTGGAAAACATTTAGCAGAGGTCCACTTACAGGACTAAAGATGTTGCCAGCTGTGATAAATTGCAGAATGTAAATCAGGAAGAGGAAAGCTTTCACAATGGGCAAACACTGACTAAATCATTTATAAATTAATATTGTAAAAATATATGTATATATATATATATATATATATATATATATATATATATATATTTCATTAAGTTATTTTCACTACAGTTCCTCTTTAAGAAAACATCTGTCTGAAAGTGAATTAAACCATTGCCATCACAATTTGTGTACCGCTTCATGCACTACACAACCTTGAGGCGGTTGATCCGCAGCACTCCCTCATGCGTAATCAAGCTACTGTTAGTGTTTTGATTATATATATTATAATATATAAGTCTGTGCTATGAGTGGGAAACAAGTTAGAGGGTTAAACAGCAGAGCACCAGCAGTATAAAAACGTGTGGATCAGCCATAAGCACAGACTTGGAGAATTGCCAGAAGAGCAGATTTTTCATTATTCGCTCTTCTTTAGTTACACTGAATGGACACCCTGCATTTTGTCAAGTCACGGTGGCCTACAAGCCCAATATAAACTAAGTTTATGGTGCAATTCCTGGTACTATATTTCTGCATCAGTAAATATACACGCTAAGAAAGCAATTTGGTTTTGTTTAGGCTTCATTGGTAAAGTGTTATGAATGTGATGCTGGAATAAATGAATGAGTGAATGCACTGATAAAGTGATTGATTCACTAGTGTACTATGTGGCACAAACTAACAAAACTAGAGATTAGGGAATCCGGCTGCGTGATGGACTTCAGCTATTGTTCAGACAAGGATTAGTTAGGTGCCTAACTTGCGGTTAATAGCACTCTTTGGCACTTTTTATTTGGCCTGAGGAGGAGGACACATACCCACGAAGCACATTGCCAGTGCATACTAAAAATTCATCTAATATCCTCTACCTTTTTTCTATTTTATTGGTTTTAACGTATTTTGTCGCATTTGGGCGCCTCTTCCCCCATACCTTACACTAGGAAGTCAGAACCCTGCCAAAGGCTTACAATCTGAGGGGAAGTGGAGTTTACATCACCTCAGGGGTCTGGACTCTGCCGACGCCCACAACCCAAAATCTGGCTTAGATTGTGAGCCATGTAGCAGATAGCTTATGTCAATGGTTCCTGTGATTGTAACAACCCCAGGTTCATCTGAAAGACAAAATGAGACCAGGAGCCAATGGTGCAGAATTTTGTGAGATTCAGGAAAGCAAATTGCTAAGGATGTATATACTCACAAAGGTGGGTTGCAAGTCCTTGCAACCACCATCAGAGCAGGCAGGAAATTAACCGTCCCCCGCTTGGTTTTCCAGGTATGTGACAGGAACTAGGTGGTCGCACTCCGGAAGTTCTTTAGGACAACTAAAAAACTATCACCTCTAAAAGAGGTATAACTAGACACTTAAAACAGGGGTGAAGGTGCCCAATGTGCCCAATGCATAAAAGATAGGCTTAATAAACTTTTAATCTTCTAAACAGAAGAATTTGGACCAGTTTTTTGAAAAAAGATCTTTTAATCGATCACTGGTCACTTTTATGTGCTTGAATAAAATACTTTTTTTTCAATAAAGTGGTCCAAATTCTTCAAGAGAGGTAAGATTACATCTCTGTTTATAAGATTTCCGTCAACAGCTTATTAGCCTATCTTTTATGCAATGGGCGCCTCCACCCCTATTTTAAGAGCTATGTAGCAGGTCAGTTAGTGAAATAAATATTAAATGTATTAATTAAAGGAGATACGAGGTGAAATTTGTCCTCTGTTTACTTCCACTGGGTCCTCCACACTGTGCCAGACCCCCAGTCGGCTCCTGACCCCACCGACCGGGTCTGGCTCTCATTCCACAGGTAAAATGGCCACCGGAGCTTGCAGCGGCTGCGCAGTCCATATAGACGCGAGTGCGGCTGCCCAGCTCTAGGTCCACCCCCCCACCCCGATTCATGCACAGGAGACAGCCTGTAGCCAGGATGCGGTGGGAGGAGCCCTAGAGCTGTGCAGCCGCACTCGCGTCTATGCAGACTGCGCAGCCGCAGCAAACTCCGGTGGACATTTTACCTGTGGAATGAGAGCCTGACCTGGGCGGTGGGGTCAGGAGCCGACCTGGGTCAGGCAAAGAGCGGGGGACCCGGTGGAAGTAAACAGAGGGCGCGGATGGCGTCCTCAGTGGATACAGTATAAACAAAGGTACTGAACTTTTTTTTTTTTTTTTACAAATATCACCTCGTAAGTCTTTTAAAGCACTACTGAAAATATGTCAGCAATACATGCATGTATAATAACAATCATGATTTTTAAAAAATGCAGTAAGGCCTAGTTCACACTACTTCATCACAGGAAAGAGCTTAGTGACTGTGATTCTGCAAAATGAATTTCAGAGTGATTATAAAGGAATGTGAGGTTTTGTACATTCCTTTAAGAAAAATCACTATAAGATTGGTACAGGGAGCACGTTTTTGATTTTGTTAAAATTGAAACACTGTATTGCGAACACGCTAGGGTGACACTGCTTTAGCACTTTGCTTTGCCAAAAGCCGTGTCACCCTGGACCAGCCCTTATTCTTATTACTATTATTGCGATGTTTTACTGTGGAAGGTTAAACACTGAGATACGCTTGGGCCTAATCACCAGAAACAGTGAGGTTTCTTTTAGGTCCTGAACAGAGAACCGGCAAATAAACAGCCATGTATCGTTTATCTTTGCCACTTAGTCGCTACGGCATACCAGCATACCAACCTCTAATGCCTGCTACCACAATAAAGGCAAAAAGAATGCAATGAAAGATAAGATAGAAATAAAACCAAAGCAATCCATCCCTCCCAATCACTCATCATCAACCCATAAAGGCAAATTTCTACAAAAAAGCAATGCACCACATCATGAAATTGGAGCTGCTTTCTAGCTAAATTCCAACATTAGTCACAGTCCATTTTAGAATCCCTCTCTCTAAATAGAAAATATCAGAGTGAAGTGTAACAAAATTTTACAGGAAAAAAACGTAGGTGGGAATGTTTGTGGTTCCCTGCGCTAGGTGACAACAGAAAGAAGTATGCAGATAGAATGGCAGTTTGCACGGCTTGACAGATGTCAAACTCAACAAGTCCAAAACAATGCTGGCAACGTTACAGTGAGTGGGAAACTTTCAACAGGCGCTGAATAGAAAAAAAATGAAAAATAAAATGTTACGCCATTTGCTTTTCTAACAGTTCTCTTTGTATCGTCATAACTAAAAGCAGGCTTACAGTGATTGCTTGTGTTAACTTGTTACAGGGCAAGAAAACACTGCAGTGTGTACAGCCTATGTGGCAGGTGAGAATGAGTAATGCTGAATGGTTGTGACAGAAGTCAATTCACTTCCTTCTATGCATCCGCTGTGTGAGATAGCACCTGCCCTGCTCAGAAAAACATTTCACCTACCAATCTGTAAATGTACCAGCAGATGAGCTGCATAGAAAGGAAAAAAATAAGTTTTTTTTTCATTTTTTGAACATTTTTCAAAAGCATGGAGAGCCTTCATGATAGGAAAGAATGTAACCTGATGATCTGCTGACAAGTAAATTCACCACACCAACAGTCACAGGGCCTGTATATCAATTAGAGCCAGTATTTATCTCTGTACAATGAGGATAGAATATCATAATGCTAAATAAATCACACAGCGTGACTGAACAGAATGAGGGCTATCACCTGAGAGATCACACAGAGAAGCATGGCACGGTGAACCAGTGCAAGCGTAATACAACTCACTATGGTAGACTTCATTTTTGTCTCCCTCACACTCTCCTCAAAACTCTTTTACCACACATTTTACAAGGGAGGTGTGGCCCAGTGTAAGTGAAACTATTTGTCAAAATAGCATAAATTGATCCAGGTAACACATTTAGGCTTCTTTCTGACAGAAGACTGAACTGCACACTTGTTGTGAAGATCTCCCATCTATTGGTCATCGAGCGAATTCAGCTTCAATTTAGTGCAGCTGAATACCAGGGTTTGTATCCCCATGCCTGACAGCGTTTTGCACAAGGTGCAATTACCCGACAAAAAAAGCCATGATGCTTCTGAGCACAGTCATGGCCCAGCTCAGATGTGACACAATATAGTGACCACCCCTCCCCTGCCTAAGTGTATGTACCCCCATGCACAGGAGGAGCTGACAGGCAGTGAATTCACTGCCTTCAGCCTCCCATGTAAAAGGGGTCTTAAAGGGAACCAGAGATGAACGTTTCACACAAAATAAACATATCAGTTGATAGCTTGTAAAGAATAAATGCTCTACCTGATAATTTTGCCGCTCTGGTGTGCCTTTTTTAGTGTTTTTTATCCATTATTGCTCCAGGAAAAATCAAATATGGCCGCCGGCTCATATCCCTTCTCCTTCCGGGTTATATGAGTTGTTCTGGATGTGCTATCTAGGCTATATGAGACTATGCTGCTATCTAGGCTAAATGCAGCCTTTCATCTATGTGCTTTCATTTTGGTATGATGTGCTGTAGGAAGTGTCACTGATAATAACTGCAGTTTCATTCCTATGAGAATCTAGTGCACACAGAGCACACAGGGATCATATTACAGCCACAGAGCTTCTCTCTCAGAAGCAGCAGCCCCTCCCAGTCATCACAGCTCTCAGTATGCAAGGCAGAAGATCTAAGCCAGGAGGGGGAAGGCTTGGGCTTGAAAGGACTCCACAGAAGAGTGACTCAGCTATAATGATTCCAGGTCAAACCTCGACTGAATAGTCGATGGATTCTTATCACAGTTGCTAATAGACTAATTAAGCAGATAACAATGAAACTAAAAGCAGGGTAGGTGTTTACTGTCATGTTCCCACTGATAAATGTAATAAAATACATGAGGGTGCTTCATCTCTGGTTCTCTTTAAAGAGGAACAAAAACAGTAAATCAATACACTGCTAAATGAGAAGTTAAAAAAACAGAAGAGAGATCAAGAAATAATTGATATTCGCCATGTAATTTGTTCATATTGGTTGATCCACAATCAGCCTGCATGTAATCATCTTTACTACTGGCAGACATGAAAAAAACAGACAACAACTCCCATTATCTATAACCACACCCCCTAACAATGCAATAGGCTAAAAGCTTGTTTTTTGTTTTTTTATAAATATACATGCACAGAGGGAGATACTGGTTGCTTGGCAGTTAGAAACAGGCATTATTTCCCACAATACAGCAAGGCTCCCACAGTGTGATGTCAGGACCTAGGTTTTCTCCTTCATCCAAAAAAACATACAGATAAGTTTAAACAATGCAAATGATATGGCTTTCCCGCTGATCCTCTGCCTCTAATACTGTACTTTGAACCATAGACCCTGAACAAACATGCAGATCACATGTTTCTGACACAAATCTGACAAGGTTACCTACATGCTTGTTTCAGGTGTGTGATTCAGACACTGCTGATGCCAGGATGGTCAGCAGGACAGCCAAGCCGGTGTTGTTTAAAAGGAAATACATATGGCAGCCTCCATATATCTCTCACTTCAGGTTTCCTTTAAGCGGCTTCTCCCTAAATTAGCTGTATCTTGAAAATACGACTATGGTCGAGATTGTGAGCACCTCTAATGGACAGTTAGTGACAAGGCTATACTCTGTAAAAGTGCTGTGGGAGATGTTGGTGCTATAAAAATACTAAATAATAATAATAGTAGTAGGAATACTAGACATTATAAACCTAAATGTTCATTTAAACTATAATGACTCCGTTTGTCACCTTCACAGTTACTCTGCTCTGACAATTATGTTTTTGTTGGTGATGTCACCACAAACATATGATACAGTATCTTTCCTTATGTATGACCCTCTGGTTCACAGTTTTCACAAATACACCATGTATTGCATAACCATGAAGGAAGGCAATAACCTAATTTCACATTTTACAAAGCCCCTCCTTGAATTCTTTACTACATGCAAAAAATATAGTTTGCCATTTTACTTGCATAAACATCATGCTATCAGAAAAAAGGACTCAGAACCAGTTCAGGTTCCACTTTTCAGTAGAGATGAAGCAACATTTCTCCAAAGGTGGAATAAAAGGACCTAAAGATTGTTCAAGCTGTTTAGCAGGAGGCACAATTTTAAAGAAGTTGCTGCACTTTATTTTAAAGAATTTGTAGAAGCACAGAGAATCCTATGCAATATACTGTAATACCAAAACTTACCCAGTGTGGTTAACACTAGTGAATCACTGTATCCAGACATCTTACATTAGGGCTCTGCTTGAGATTTTGTATGTGCTTTGGAGGCAAAAGGATAACTGAACTTTGGTATATAAGTCCTTTGCTTCATTTTTTTCAGCAAGGGGGGTTTTACTGAAGGTATATCTGAGGCATGCATGTTACTTAACTTGTGACTTGGAATATAAAGCCAACAGTATACAAGGGTAATAGCTTTAGCCACTTCCTGCAAAAATGAACATTTATAAATATCCTATTTTTTCACCTTTGGCTCAAATAGGGCATTTATGAAATGCCAACTATTTCCCTGAAGCACCTATGCATACGCAAGTTCCTGCTTGAACCCGTGTCATGTGCATGCATCTGAACCCTTCAGCCTATGGCATGAAGTGGTTAACCACAGAACCATAATATACTGTACAGCACCTGATTATTGAAAGTTTTTCTTAGGGGCCACATGGATGAAATGAGATCACAATAAATCATCATTTTCCAAAGAGCACAGTTACGTTATTTCTTAAGAGAATTCAGTTTGCACAGTAGCATTTGGCAGCTCATAGCAGCGAAAATATTCTCAAGTTTATTGTCTTGTTTAGGGGATTGTTTAGAAGAAAAAAAAAACTACTGCTGACATAAAGCATGTTCTTACAAGAGAAGCATCGGGGTGAAAAAGTTACTTCACATCTGTGTTTAGTATGACAAATAGCACTTAATCTTCCAACTAAAGAGTAAATTGCCAGATATGTCTCATATGACAATAAGGAACAGAAGGAGTGGTCATCCTTAATGCTTTTTGTATGGACAGCAAATTTGCGCAAACTTCATTGATGGCCAAGCTGTCAGTCATCTTCATGTCATGTGAAACCTGAGGACAGTCAGCACAATGTATAAGTAATTGTACATTTCAGGAAGGTAAATATCTTATTTTCCAAGGAATGACAGCAAGTTATGACATAAGTGCAACTGTTAAAAGACACGTTTCAATGGAAAGAAAAAAAGTGAGATAGATGAAGAACTTGATGTGTATCTCAGTTTTAAGCCAACATTTTTAACAATTCTAACCACAAAAATGTGTGTCGTGATTAAATAATGTGCGTGGTGTGTGGAGGAGCTTTTTCTTCCTTAAAAATGGTTTCAAGTCATTATCAATAATGTGATATATTTATATACATGTTGAGATTGACCTTGAAAGCAAGACAACATGCAGATGGCAGCAGTAAAAGTCGCGAATAAGGTATGTGGACACAGACTTAGGGACTACATTAAATTATAGATTTAGACTGTATGCGCGCAAGGGCAGGGCTTTCCCCCCCCTTTTGTGTCTAGGAATTTATTATACACTTTATTCATCATGTTACTTTTGTCACAGGCATTACCAGTTCTGTATTTTGTCATCAATTCTGTGTTCTGTGTTGTATATTGTTGTATTCCATTTGTCTGTATTATGTTGTACCCCATGTTCATTTTTTGCTTCGTACAGTGCCACAGAATATGTTGGCGCTTTATAAATAAATAATAATAATGATAATGATAGGTTAACAAGTTAGGCAGATGCATGGATGTTCTTAGCTTAGGTTTCTGGCTTCTGGAATCTGGTAGCCAATCTATATGTACCTACAAACATTGGTAGAAGTACAATCTGACTATCAGGTACATTCAAAAGAGGGGCCGCAATGGCATCTTGCTACTAAAGTTATTTATAAAAACGCCCGCCTGCTATTTATGGGGCGCCATAATTTCACCATCTTGTCGCTAATTATGGCTTGCACTATTGCCACCTATGGCGGTACCATTTTTATAGGCGATTGTCCTGCGCCATTTTTATCTGATCCCCTGACTATAATCTCTTATTGACATCAATAAGTGCTGCACAAATATTACCTGAGCCCACCATGCCTGGAACATGATCGTGGTATTTACATTGTTACCCAGGGAGTCTGGAAATAGCCAGATTTGAGGTTAGCTATTAGGTGCCTATAGCCAAAATTCACAGAGAGAACCAGAAGCAATTGTCTTGAAGTAAAATTTTACCTACAACAAAAGATAGTCAATGAAATGCAAATTATTTTGACTCCCAATTCAAATTTAATGCAAATTGGATGTATTTTGGAATGTGACCAGTCATGTGCACTTCCTGTAATTTTTGATTGTTTTAATTCCAATTTGCATTCAATTTAAATGAAGTTTGCATGTAAATTGGAATTATTTGCATCTCATCGACTACCTGTACCTACAACCCTCTGATCCACTTCATATGGATTTCTGCAAATACTTAAAGGACTACTATAGGAGGTAGGGGGAAAAAGAGTTGAACTTAGCTGGGGCTTCTATTGGTCCCCAGCAGATGTCCTGTGCCCGTGCAGACACTCACCAATGTTCCTGTCCCCGCCTCCGGTTCACTTCTGGAATTTCCGACTTTAACCACTTGCCGACCGCACGCTTATACCATGCGTCGGCAAAGTGGCAGCTGCAGGACCAGCGACGCAGTACTGCGTCGCCAGCTGCAGGCTGATTAATCAGGAAGCAGCCGCTCGTGCGAGCGGCTGCTTCCTGTCAATTCACGGCGGGGGGCTCCGTGAATAGCCTGCGGGCCGCCGATGGCGGCTCGCAGGCTAAATGTAAACACAAGCGGAAATAATCCGCTTTGTTTACATTTGTACGGCGCTGCTGCGCAGCAGCGCCGTAAGGCAGATCGGCGATCCCCGGCCAATCAGCGGCCGGGGATCGCCGCCATGTGACAGGGGACGTCCTGTCACTGGCTGCACAGGACGGATAGCGTTCTGTGCAGCCCAGATCTCCCGGGGGAGCAGGTAGGAGAGGGAGGGGGGAGAATGTCGCCGCGGAGGGGGGCTTTGAGGTGCCCCCCCCGCAACATGCCTGCAGGTAGGAGCGATCAGACCCCCCCTGCACATCATCCCCATAGGGGGAAAAAAAGGGGGGCGATCTGATCGCTCTGTGTGGCCGCAGATCTGTGCTGGGGGCTGCAGAGCCCACCCAGCACAGATCCAAGGGGTAGAGGGTGGGTCCTCAAGTGGTTAAAGGGATACAGTAGGGGGGTCGGGGGAAAATTAGCTGAACTTACCCGGGGCTTCTAATGGTCCCCCGCAGACATCCTGTGTTGGCGCAGCCACTCCCCAATCCTCCGGCCCCGCCTCCGGTTCACTTCTGGAATTTCTGACTTTAAAGTCAGAAAACCACTGCGCCTGCGTTGCTGTGTCCTCGCTCCCGCTGATGTCACCAGGAGTGTACTGCGCAGACACAGACCATACTGGGCCTGCGCAGTACACTCCTGGTGACATCAGCGGGATCGAGGACACGGCAACGCAGGCGCAGTGGTTTTCTGACTTTAAAGTCAGAAATTCCAGAAGTGAACCGGAGGCGGGGCCGGAGGATTGGGGAGTGGCTGCGCGGGCACAGGATGTCTGCGGGGGACCATTAGAAGCACCGGGTAAGTTCAGCTCATATCTACAGTATCCCTTTAAAGTCAGAAAACCACTGCACCTGCGCGGTTGTCTCCTCACTCCCGCTGGCGTCACCAGGAGTGTACTGCGCAGGGGCAGACTGTACTGGGCCTGCGCAATACACTCCTGGTGACATCAGCAGGAGCGAGGGCGCGGCCGTGCAGACGCAGTGGTTTTCTGACTTTAAAGTTAGAAATTCTAAAAGTGAACCGGAGGCAGGGACAGGAGCATCAGTGACTGGCTGCGCAGACCATTAGAAGCCCCAAGTAAGTTTAAATCTTTTTCCCTCCCCCCCCCCCCCCCCCCCCGACAGTACTCCCTTAACCACTTGAGCCTATCTGGACGAATATGCGCTCCAGCACACACTCCCGCTGCCTGCCGTTAGGCCACAGATTAATAAATGGGAATATAATTCCCATTCATCGATCTAAGTCCCCCACAGAAAACTGACAGCCTCTTATAAGAGGCCGTGGTCTTTCTGCATAAAAAAAGTTTCCCTTCTTTCTAGTTCCTGGAAGCGAGATTGGTCGCTTGCAGGACTTTTTGACTGTGGCCATCTTGTGGCCAAATAGTAAAACTACACCCACATCCATATTTTATTAAATAAATGCATTATTTTACATTTAAACACACCTCCCACACCAAAAATTACGCAAATAACATTTTTAATAAAAAAAATATAAAAATTACAATTAAAAAACAACAACAACATAAATAGTTACCTAAGGGTCTGAACTTTTTAAATATGCATGTCAAAGGAGTATATTAATATAATGTTTTAAATTATAGGCTTGTAAATAGTGATAGACGCAAATTGAAAAAAATGCACCTTTATTTCCAAATAAAATATCGGTGCCATACATTGTGATAGGGACATAATTTAAATGGTAATAAGCGGGACAAATGGGCATATAAAATACATGGGTTTTAATTACGGTAGCATGTATTAATTTCAAACTATAATGGCCAAAAACTGAGAAGTAATGCATTTTTTTAATTTCTTTCTTCAAGTAAAGGATATGCCGGCACCATGTGTAAATATATGCTCTTTTATTGTTTAAAGACAAACAGACATGTTTCCATAACGACGTTTCGGAGGCGTACCTCCTTTCTCAAGTTGTGTCTGTGTCTCACTGATAAAATCCACATAATCACCTTAAATAGTATCAATACAATATGTACTAGCCTATCACGTCTGAGTACCGCCTCTGGCGGTAACCTCCCCCTATGTCCTGCCTAGCGGACCTTGTGGGGAACTTAATTACACATACCCATGACGTGTCCTCCTCATGGATATCTCTCCCTGGTTGGTGCGCATCTGTGACGGCGCACGTCCGCTACCTCGAGCGCTGTAGACCCACTCAGCCGCCGACCAATCACGGCAAGGTCTGCTGATACCTCATCTAGTACACGCCCCCTAAAGAGCAGACCAGATGGGAAACCTTGGTCGTGACGTGCGGCGATACGCCGCACGATCTGACAGGCTGCAAGGACGCCACGTGTGTAAACACAGTGACGCCCTTCTGGGTCTATCATAGCCAGAGGCCTAGATGTGCAAAAGGGGTGCCGACCAATAGGAGACAAGGCTGATGTCTCTCAGCCTTGTCTCCTATTGGTCGGCACCCCTTTTGCACATCTAGGCCTCTGGCTATGATAGACCCAGAAGGGCGTCACTGTGTTTACACACGTGGCGTCCTTGCAGCCTGTCAGATCGTGCGGCGTATCGCCGCACGTCACGACCAAGGTTTCCCATCTGGTCCGCTCTTTAGGGGGCGTGTACTAGATGAGGTATCAGCAGACCTTGCCGTGATTGGTCGGCGGCTGAGTGGGTCTACAGCGCTCGAGGTAGCGGACGTGCGCCGTCACAGATGCGCACCAACCAGGGAGAGATATCCATGAGGAGGACACGTCATGGGTATGTGTAATTAAGTTCCCCACAAGGTCCGCTAGGCAGGACATAGGGGGAGGTTACCGCCAGAGGCGGTACTCAGACATGATAGGCTAGTACATATTGTATTGATACTATTTAAGGTGATTATGTGGATTTTATCAGTGAGACACAGACACAACTTGAGAAAGGAGGTACGCCTCCGAAACGTCGTTATGGAAACATGTCTGTTTGTCTTTAAACAATAAAAGAGCATATATTTACACATGGTGCCGGCATATCCTTTACTTGAAGACATTATCGGGACTCAAGTGCTGTGAGTCCCATCTGCAAGGCACATCAGCTAATCCTTACAGGAGTGCTATCCAATCCTTTGTTAACATTTAATTTCTTTCTTAATCTTCCTGTTAATATGGATTTAAAATAAAATAATGCTTAGCAAAATGTACCACCCAAAGAAAGCCTGATTGGTGGCGGAGAAAACAAGATATAGATCATTTCAGTGTGATAAGTAGTTATAAAGTTATTGGCGAATGAATGGTGGTGAAAGTTGCTCAGATGTATAAAGTTAACAACACTGTAGGCTGAAGTGGTTAATAGTAAAAAACATTTTACTTATTGTTGGCTTCCTGGTGACACTTAGCAGTCTCTCCCATATTATTCCTTACCTTTTTCTCATGCATATCATAGCAAGCCTCACATACTGTATCTGTAGTGCATACCACTAACAAAGCACGTTGTTACTGCATACATGTTCTCAGTTCTTTTTGGTGCCATAACTGCTCATCAGAACAGTCTCGCAAAGAGGGTATTTTTTTCCTCCACTCCTACAAGTTCCTCCCATATGACCTGCATGTTCTTCTCTTGTCTGCTTTTAGAGTTTCATAGCATGATAGCTATCATAGCATGATAACAATCATAGCATAATAACTATAATGACAACACAGAGCAAGCGGCTCTTTTAATGTGTGCATGCCCAGAATGCTGCTGGACAAGGCTGCTGAACACAGCCAGACAGGAGCATGGACAAACAGGGAGTAGGAAACATCACATGCCAAAAGAGGAGGGCTGCTTTGGCTTCCATTGTAAGGGCTTCAGTCTGACCCAATAAGGGGGTGCAAAGCAGTAGAATGAAGAGGAACAGAGGAGAGATTGGCATAACCAGAGTACCTGTAAGAATCAGGGCCCCTATAATAGACACATTTTCTTTTTTATTTTAGGAAATGACATGCCAGTTCATGTGCTCATTCTCATTAATATGGGGCATGCTTGGTTTTTATTTTGTTCTATGTACTATCAGGGTTACTTCCTTAATAATGGGGTGACCATTTCACTCTGGGAATAATTTACGTCTTATATGTATGTGTTTGTATGTATTTTTATGTATAGTTTTTAACATTAGTGGACCTTTAACAAATAAAATTGCCTTTTTTTTATGTTACTTTATAAATGATTTAGTCAATGGGCTGGATTCACTAAGACAAATAGCATGCCTTATCAAAGTTAGCACGCCGTATCAGAGATAACACGCCTTATCCGAGTTAACACACCTTATCAGAGATAACACGCATTATCAAAGTTAATATGCCTTATCAGAGTAGCATAGCGAGCGCTACAAACCCGCAAAGGCTCAGGGCAGGACGAGTGGAGCTCTCATCATTGCCAATTAGCAGGCATAAGTTCGCTAAAGGCCCTTTTTCTTGTAATTGGCCACTGCAGCTTTGAGGCCAAGCTGCAGGGCCGCACAACACAGCACACAAGTGATTCCCCCATCTTTTCTCCCCACCAACAGAGCGGTCTGTTGGTGGGGTCTGATCGCCCCCCAGTGTTTATTTTTTTTAAAATAAATATTTATTTTAATATTTTTCTAATACATTTCTGTATTTTTTTTTCATCCCGCTCCCTCCCTCCCTCCCTCCCCCGCTGGCCAATCAGTGTAATCGGCTGTTATAGGCTTCAGCCTATGTCAACGGATCAGTTTCGCATTGACGGAGGGGACAGCGCTGTACTACCCTAATACAGATCCAAGCGAAGCAGGCACCACCTTCAGTAAATTATTAGCTCCTTATTGAAAAAGTCATAAAAAATGACAAGTCATCGATAAAAATGGCTTTAGCGGCTGACAGCTCGCTGTTTCAAGCTCAGTAGCTTGGCTCCTGGCCTTGACAAAGAGCTACTGAGCTTGAAACAGTAGCTTACAAAACCACACACCGCAGTGGAAGATACCAGGCCGCAATTTTTTCTCAAAATAGGTGATACCTAAAATGTACCGTGATGTTGAAAGGCAAGTAGTGACATCTCTGGCACACAGCATTGGGTCAAGGGTCCACCTGACCACGGATGCCTGGTCTGCAAAGCACGCTCAGGCCTGCCCGAAGACTAAGTCAGTCCCCACACACAGTATCTCTGCCTGCATGCCGTGTGACTGCCTGCCCCAAGACTAAGTCGGTCCCCACACAGCATCTCTGGCCGCTTGACTGCCTTCTCCGTCACCACTAACAGCGTCCACCAGGACTCTAGGCGGATTCCTGAATTTTTAAAGCCGCTGCTAGCAGCGGTCGCTGTAATAATTTTTCTGGTGCGTGTACACGCCTGCCTAATTTTTCTGGCTGCAACAACAAAACAAAAGGCATGTACATGTGTCAATTCCCCTTCGTGATCGTTACCTTGCTGCTGTGAAGGGGCTTGCGTATCACAATGAAGCAATGACCGCTGGCTATATGAGTGTCTCGGGGGTGGCACACCAAAGATAATAAGGTCGTTGCTTCATTGTGGACAGACCAAATTCGTTCAGCTGGTCAATCATTGTTGTTCTGTCATTGAGCTACCTCAGCCTGGCGACCATATGGGCTTGAAAACCGCTATTGCCTGCACTCTTGCCATGGGGCGCACCAGTCCAGCACGGCCGTCACAACACCAACAGCTGTTTGCGGTGCGTTACACAGTGAGTGTGAGTGTGCAAGTGTGAAGCAGTACTCTAAATACACTCCCTGATTGATGTATGCACATGCAAGATGTTTTAAAGCACTTTAGGCCTCCAACTTAGCCTGCAATGTGATTTCTACCGTTAAAACGCTGCTTTGCGTCAAATCCAAATTTTTCCCCTCGGACTTTTGGCATCTATTCCACTCATCTATGCAAAAACTCAGATATTAGACCCCTTGAAACATCTTTTCCATCACTTTTGTGGCCAGCATAAATGTTTCTCGTTTTCAAAGTTCACCTCCCCAGTCTATTGCGGTTCGCGAAAGTTTGCAAGTTCACGAACGTTTGCGGAGGTTCACGAACCCGGTTTGCGAACCTAAAATCGGAGGTTCGGGCCATCTCTAGCAGTAATACCATTAGTGCTATAGTGCACCCAGCTTTGGCGCTCAGCACTGAGCGTCAAGCTCTGAAACCACCTGATTATCCATATGGAACATATGCTTTATATAGACATATACTATGGGTATACTGACTAATATTGAGTGAACATCCTACTGCAATAAACACCTTGGATGCAGAATTTATTTTTACTTGCAATGAATATTTGATCAGAGCACATCCTTAAAGTGAAAATATAAGCATAACCTATAAGATAGTTTAGTTACAGCTTACAGAACTCCTGCAATAAATCTGCAGTGTGTCTACTTCATACTTTCATGGAAGCAGACAAAGGATTAATCTCCTGTGTTGACATATTAACTGTGTTTTCTAAGACTGCCAAATTCCTGTGCTAACACAGCTGAGAGATCAAATTACACTTGTGATTACTTGAAGATGAGGGGGAATGAGGCTGGGTGCACACATGGCTGTGTGTGAAAGGTCACGTTTTCTGTCATGTGTTTGTTCAGTGCGTTTTTTGCGCGTTTGTGTCTTTTTTCCACATATGCGGTTTTCTAGCACTTTGTGTGCATTTTAACGGGTTTGCGGTTCGAATATACAAAACGCATATATGCATTTTGTATGCGTTTTCCAAGCGTTTTTCTATTGCGTTTTATGCAAATCACTAGGAAGACAACAGGAAGCGGAAATACATCAGAAAACTATTTTTTAAAAAAAACACAAATAAAAATGCATGAAAAACGCATACAAAACGCATTACATTGCATTAACATTGACTTTCATTATGTGTGTTTTTGATGCGTTTTTGAAAATTATGCAACAACATATGTGCATGTTAGAAAATGCATACAAAACGCATATGCTTTTTTATATGCTTTTTTTGAAGCGGCCCATTGACTACCATTGAAGGCAAAAACGCTGCGTTTTCCGCAATGCTAACATTTCTGCTAAATATAGGATAAACGGGAAAGAGGCGTATAGAGAAGATAAAGTGCATTAAAAACAAATAAAATGAAAAAAAGTGAGGCGGCTTACCTAAATGAAGACAAATTCACGTATTAATAGAATTTTATTGCACTGGCAACGTGTTTCGTGGGTGCATACCCACTTCCTTAGGACAAATAGCATTGCTTAATAGTGCTTGTAGCCACAAATAAGGTGCCTTATTTGTGGCTACAAGCACTATTAGGCACTGATATTTGGCCTGAGGAAGTTGGTATACACCCACGAAACACGTTGTCAGTGCAATAAAATTCTATTATTACGTGAATTTGTCTTCATTGAGGTAGGCCACCTCACTTTTTTTCATTTTATTTTTTTTAATACATTTTATCTTTTCTGGGCACCTCTTTCCCCTTTATCCAGTGCGTTCATCCTCCTTTCGGAGTGGGATCAACCCTCTTTGACCAGTTTAGGTGATTTAAGGGTTTGCTTTTTATCAACCATCACCATCTCCGTCTGGTCACCCGAGTGGAGTCGGGGTTATACATCTCCACCTGCTTCTAGTGATCGGTTGCCCTTCTGCAACCAGCCTTTGTGAGTATAATCCATCCGCATATTTTATATACTTCTGGTACTGTGACATACTGCACCATTTGGGCTCCTGTTGTCTATGTGTTTTCTTTTTGCAGGGTGCAATTTTTATTATCCCTACTTTTTGTCCATTTCTGCTGAGTGTGTTCCTAGGCAGCCTTAAACAGGCTCTCCTCTCTAAAAACACACAGGGTGCATCTCTCTCTTTTTCTTGTGTCCTTTGCAAGAGTTCAGGTCCACTTTAAGATTCTTGGCTTTGGAAATAAGCAACATTACCCTGCGTGTCAAGGAATCTGCCCAATAATTTATTCACTTGTTGCATGTTTCGTTTTTTTTTTTGATAATTATTGATTGTATTTTTATTTCTTTCTGTGATGTTTGTATGTGGGGATAAATATTTGTGACGCTATGTGTGCATTGTACATTGAGACAAAATAAGTGTTTGTACTTTTTAGACAAATAAATGCGAAAGTTTGGATGTTTGAATGTTGCAGCCAAATATCACGCAACAGTGGCTGAATGGATTTGAATGAAATTTGGCACACACATATTACCTGGAATAACATATAGGATACTTGTTATCCCCATAACTAGTGTTGGGCGAACAGTGTTCGCCACTGTTCGGGTTCTGCAGAACATCACCCTGTTCGGGTGATGTTCGGGTTCGGCCGAACACCTGATGGTGTTCGGCCAAACTGTTCGGCCATATGGCCGAACTAAGAGCGCATGGCCGAACGTTACCCGAACGTTCGGCTAGCGCTGTGATTGGCCGAATGGGTCACGTGTAGTGTTGGGCGAACATCTAGATGTTCGGGTTCGGGCCGAACATGGCCGCGATGTTCGGGTGTTCGAGCCGAACATAATGGAAGTCAATGGGGACCCGAACTTTCGTGCTTTGTAAAGCCTCCTTATATGCTACATACCCCAAATTTACAGGGTATACGCACCTTGGGAGTGGGTACAAGAGGAAATTTTTTTTAGCAAAAAGAGCTTATAGTTTTTGAGAAAATCGATTTTAAAGTTTCAAAGGGAAAACTGTCTTTTAAATGCGGGAAATGTCTGTTTTCTTTGCACAGGTAACATGCTTTTTGTCGGCATGCAGTCATAAATGTAATACATATAAGAGGTTCCAGGAAAAGGGACCGGTAACGCTAACCCAGCAGCAGCACACGTGATGGAACAGGAGGAGGGTGGCGCAGGAGGAGAAGGCCACGCTTTGAGACACAACAACCCAGGCCTTGCATGAGGACAAGAAGTGTGCGGATAGCAATTTGCGTTTTGTCGCCATGCAGTCATAAATGTAATACAGATGAGAGGTTCAATAAACAGGGACCGGAAACGCTAACCCATCACAGATGTTCATTGTTCATGTTACTTGGTTGGGGTCCGGGAGTGTTGCGTAGTCGTTTCCAATCCAGGATTGATTCATTTTAATTTGAGTCAGACGGTCTGCATTTTCTGTGGAGAGGCGGATACGCCGATCTGTGACAATGCCTCCGGCAGCACTGAAACAGCGTTCCGACATAACGCTGGCTGCCGGGCAAGCCAGCACCTCTATTGCGTACATTGCCAGTTTGTGCCAGGTGTCTAGCTTCGATACCCAATAGTTGAAGGGTGCAGATGGATTGTTCAACACAGCTATGCCATCTGACATGTAGTCCTTGACCATCTTCTCCAGGCGATCGGTGTTGGAGGTGGATCTGCACGCTTGCTGTTCTGTGTGCTGCTGCATGGGTGTCAGAAAATTTTCCCACTCCAAGGACACTGCCGATACCATTCCCTTTTGGGCACTAGCTGCGGCTTGTGTTGTTTGCTGCCCTCCTGGTCGTCTTGGGTTTGCGGAAGTCAGTTTGTCGGCGAACAACTTGCTAGAGGAGGGGGAGGATGTCAATCTCCTCTTTAAAGTTTCCACAAGGGCCTGCTGGTATTCTTCCATTTTGACCTGTCGGACTCTTTCTTCAAGCAGTTTTGGAACATTGTGTTTGTACCGTGGATCCAGAAGGGTATAAACCCAGTAATTGGTGTTGTCCAGAATGCGCACAATGCGTGGGTCGCGTTCAATGCAGTCCTAGGCCGAAGAGGTCATAGCCTAGGGTCACAAAAACCTGTTTATATGGGCTATTTCAATGGTAGTGATGGTGACGTACATAAATCTCAGCCATGGCCGTTAGCAACGTCTGAATTTCACGAAATGTCTCATGCAGGTAGAAGACATATTGTTAGACTTGGATTCCAAAGATGGGGTCCCTACATCTCTGCAAACCAGAGTTACAGGGGTCCAAAATTGGTAAAATCCCCCATAGGCTTTCATTGGGCCTCCTATTTACAGTTCCAAAATCTCACATCTTTTCAAAGGGCAATTGATCAGCAGTGGCAAATTTTCTAGCATTGTAGGGACCCTTAGGGGGAACATGACTGGTGAGTTTTGGGCCCCTAGGCCGAAGAGGTCATAGCCTAGGGTCACAAAAACCTGTTTATTTGGGTTATTTCAATGGTAGTGATGGTGACGTACATAAATCTCAGCCATGGCCGTTAGCAACGTCTGAATTTCACGAAATGTCTCATGCAGGTAGAAGACATATTGTTAGACTTGGATTCCAAAGATGGGGTCCCTACATCTCTGCAAACCAGAGTTACAGGGGTCCAAAATTGGTAAAATCCCCTATAGGCTTTCATTGCCTCCCTATTTCACTTTCCAAAATCTCACATCTTTTCAAAGGGCAATGGCTCAGCAGTACCAAATTTTCTAGCATTGTAGGGACCCTTAGGGGGAACATGACTGGTGAGTTTCGGGCCCCTAGGCCAAAGAGGTCATAGCCTAGGGTCACAAAAACCTGTTTATTTGGGCTATTTCAATAGTAGTGATGGTGACGTACATAAATCTCAGCCATGGCCGTTAGCAACGTCTGAATTCCACGAAATGTCTCATGCAGGTAGAAGACATATTGTTAGACTTGGATTCCAAAGATGGGGTCCCTACATCTCTGCAAACCAGAGTTACAGGGGTCCAAAATTGGTAAAATCCCCCATAGACTTTCATTGCCTCCCTATTTCACTTTCCAAAATCTCACATCTTTTCAAAGGGCAATGGCTCAGCAGTACCAAATGTTCTAGCATTGTAGGGACCCTTAGGGGGAACATGACTGGTGAGTTTCGGGCCCCTAGGCCAAAGAGGTCATAGCCTAGGGTCACAAAAACCTGTTTATTTGGGCTATTTCAATGGTAGTGATGGTGACGTACATAAATCTCAGCTATGGCCGTTAGCAACGTCTGAATTTCATGAAATGTCTCATGCAGGTAGAAGACATATTGTTAGACTTGGATTCCAAAGATGGGGTCCCTATATCTCTGCAAACCAGAGTTACAGGGGTCCAAAATTGGTAAAATCCCCCATAGATTTTCATTGCCTCCCTATTTCACTTTCCAAAATCTCACATCTTTTCAAAGGGCAATGGCTCAGCAGTACCAAATTTTCTAGCATTGTAGGGACCCTTAGGGGGATCATGACTGGTGAGTTTTTCCACTGCTGAGCCATTGCCCTGGGAGATTTTACGTTAGTAATTACGCGTAAAATTATGCGTAAGTGTTCGTAAAATTACGCATGCCTAGCAATTACGATAGACAGTGTAATTACGATACCACTTACGGTCTTACGCGTAAATAATTACGCGTAAGACCGTAAGTTACGCGTAACGCTTACACGTAAATTTACATTGAATTACGATGCGTAATTACGCTCATGCGTAATTTCGGCCCAGCACTGGTATGTAGCATGTAAGGAAGCTTTACAAAGCACGAAAGTTCGGGTCCCCATTGACTTCCATTATGTTCGGAGTTCGGGTCGAACACCCGAACATCGCGGCGATGTTCGGCGAACGTTCGCGAACCCGAACATCTAGGTGTTCGCCCAACACTACCCATAACCAAAATGTGGGCAGAGACAAATACAAATTTCACTTGGAAAATGTAAACTGCAGCCATTCTTACACTGTTAATGGTAGGGTTCTCAAACTTTACACAGTTGGTCACTGGGTGACTGGGATCAATATTCAGAAAAGCGGGTGGAGCCTACAAAAGCCAATCAAAATTCACCTATTGATTTTCAAAGGTAATATTTGATTGCTGCCATTCTTGCACTGTTAATGGCACAAGCTTCAAACCTGTTACAGTTGGTCATAGGGTGACTGGGGTTCAAATACAGAAAAGGGGGTGGAGCCACAGCCAATCAGATTTGTTTCATTTCAATGCAAATTATTGATGCCAAAGTCTGCACACCTCACAAACTTGGTCATTGGGTAATTGAGTAATTGTGTGTTAGGGTTAGAAAAAGTTGGCAGAACCAACATGAGCCAAATACACACCCGGGCAACGCCGAGCCATCAGCTAGTGTTAAATATTCATCAAGTAGGAACTCTTTTGGAGGTGCACCCATGCTGTTTTTAAACTTATTTTATCAATATCACTACAAACATAAACTTTATATGATAGTTATTACAGTTTTCAGATGAGTTTTATAGTCATTTCCCTAACAAAAATGTCATGGAAAGTGTTTGTAAGTGTTAATAAATCCTTACTATGTGTTTTAATAATTTCTTTAATTTCTCTTTTGATTACTCGTATTTATTGCAAGCCAAAAAAAAAGCAGTACATTGAGGGCTTTCTCTGAGAGAACTTGAGAAACAGAGAGGTCTGAAATGCTATGCTGTTGTTTCATGTGAACCAATTTACTCTGTAAGTTATAACATTTGCTTCTATACATTACAGCAATAAATGGAATACAGTATGTGTTCTTGTGTGTGGATGAACTGAAAGTTTTTTTTATTTTTGGATGCTTTCAAAGGTTTATATTGATGCATTAATGGGTGATATCCCAAGATATTTACAGTTTAACTCTTTTTTTGTTCCATTGAACTTCTTCCACTTAAAGAGACTCAGAGATGAGCCAGTATAAAGATTTTTTACTTACTCTGAGCTTCCTCCAGCCCCATAAGCACGGATGTGTCCCTCGCCGTCCTCCCATTGTCCTCCGTTCGTCCACAATCAGCCCTGGTAACTGTCTCAGTCGGCTTCAGTCTGGGCATGTGCAGAAAACCCTGGCTGAAGTCACTGAGCCAGTTACTGGGGCTGATTACCACTAAATGGAGGACTGCAGGAGGAAGGCGAGGGACGCATGTGTGCTTATGGGGCTGGAGGAAGCCCAGAGTAAGTAAAAAATCTTTATGTTGGCTCATCTCTGAATCTCTTTAAAGTGCACCTGAACTAAAAATCAATATCAGAGCTGGCCATGCCTGGGAGTTCCTCTGTGCCCCCATAACCTCAGTGTCCCCTTTATTTAGCTAACCTCTGTTCCGTCTTCATGCTTTGCCACCCCCACCCCATTATTGCATTAAAAGTGCATGCTCAGTCCACATCCACGCAATTGGCTGGCAGCATCCTGCGCATGCGCAGTTATAATTGTGTCTGAACCCTGTATGCCCAGAGCACTCTTGGCTTCAGCTGCAGTGCACAGTCATATAGGAGTGAGATCAAAGAGGGAATGTGGAGAGGACAGAGCATGCACCTTTGCTCCAGCTGAAACAAGATGGAGCTTTGAGTGGGAGGTGGAAGAAACGGGAGGCTGGCAAAGTTGAGGGACTGACCAGGTTATGGCAACACTAAAGAACCCCCAGGTAGGGCTAGCTCTTATATTTATTCATTGTTCAGGTACCCTTTAATAGATGCATGTTTTGATTTCTTGTGCTCCTTGTGCTTGCAATAGAACTTGCCACTTCTGATGTCATATACAGTAGATTGGCATAATCTCCATATCTCCTCCTATCATCGAATTCTCCTGCAAAATGTATATCTTACCGGCTTTTAAGGTTACAGGATAGCTGTATTTAAAAAAAACAAAAACTTACTGTACTTTATCAACCCCATCTGTTATGTGATGACTCATAGCAATCTTAGAGAAAACACAGATATCTTTCATATAAATGCTGATTAACTTGTACGCATTCAATCTTTCACCACAGCTAAATGGAAACTCTATTTAGCATATGGGTACACATCATGGAAGAAAAGAGAATTTTCCTTTAAGAATAAGTCAACATGCTGCACTGAGTGACATGTGATTTGCCTGTTCTTTGTAAATATTCCAAATGGTGAGAATAAACCAATGGACAGCACACCCTTCACTATACATGTCGAATGCAGGTTTGCTAAGCATCAAGTGAAGCAAAACAAAAACAAGAGCAAACAATACATGTAGCACAGTGTCAAAGAGAGCTCAAAGAATCTTACATCCGATTACATACAGAACAAATGCTAGCGATGATAGCTCATGTCATGTCATTCGCACACTGTAACATTTGTAGGCCTCCAGGAATGTAAACCGTGCTGTTTTGTAGACAGAAGTAGTGTTAATAGCTTGCCGGACATTCTGTGCAAATCAGGACATACTTTTCCCAGTCATCGTTATGTACACAGTGATATTATTGTGGGGCATAAGTCACTGTCTGACCAAAGGCAAAGTCTTGTAAGAGGACCCTCTGAATGGTTTCCTTTGGAATAAGTATCTATTCCCTCTAACATTCCAGCATGAGAAGGGCAACAGGACTGTGGAGGAACTTCTGTTGGAAATGAAACTTTATGCTCAGTAATTTATTTATATGTTGTTAAATTATGACCACCCTTACTGTTTAATTTGTAAAGGATAACTTGTTAAGACAACAAGAGGTACTTTTGGCAGTACAAGCGCTATGCTTTACTTCCTATGTTAACTGATTAACAGCAGGCGGCAGGAGACAAAGTTTTACTGTACTGAAGAAACATGCATGGCTTTCCCTAAAAAATGCATCATCTGGATCATGGCAGCTTGTGTTACCCCAGAACCTGTATACAGGTAGTCCCCGACTTACAAACGTCTGACTTACGAATGACCAGCCAATGAAAACGGCATGTATTCTGTGTTTTCATGGGAATATGTAAAAAAAAATTCAAATTGGATTTGTAGTTTTTGAGAAAATCGATTTTAAAAAATTCAAAGAAAAAATGGCTTTTAAACTTGTATAAGCAGGAACAGAAGGCAGAGGTGACACAGAGGGGGACACTGGAGGCACAGGGGGGCACAGAAGAGGTACAGGGGACAGAGATGGCACAATGTTCCGACTTAAGAACAGATTCAGGTTAAGAACGAACCTACAGTCCCTATCTTGTTCGTTAACCGGGGACTACCATACAAACATTGTCAGACCACATAACTGTTGCACCTCACCTCAGTGATTCTCCGGCCCAGAGAAGGAGGCAGTGTTTCTTGATCATATCTATATATATCTATATATATCTATATATATCTATATATATATATATATATATATATATATGTTTTTTTCTTTGCATAGTTGACCAGCAAACCTTACTCATACACAGCTTATGCCATGATCTCCATCCAGTACAGAATAATTTCTGGTTTTAATGTGACGTGTCCTGAGAACCTGAGGATCACGCACAGCCAACACTGGTTTGCAGCAGGCTGATTTGCATATGGAGGTTTCTACAGATTATCTGAATCTTGTAAGGGTATTATGTTTGGCAGATTATGGCATTTTAAATTTTTTTTGCATTTTCACATTGGGAAACCGTAATCTTAACCACTCCAGGACAGCTTCATGCCGATGGGTGTGACCTTGGCGCCCCAGGAACGCCTAACGCGGTTAGGTCCTGTGAGTGTGTTTTGCAGGTGGTTGCACGCACTAATGCACGCGCATCTCCGCTTGAATGACAGAGCGGAGCACCGTCAACAGCCGTCCACTGGCGATCGCCGCTAGGGGACTGTTACGACGTCTATTTACTGTATGACACAGCTCTCCCCCTCGGCGGCAAGACAGCAATCCGCTGTCATAGGCTGAAGCCTATGACAGCCGATCGAACTGATTGGCTGGCTAAGGGAGGGGGTATTAAAAAAATTTAATAAAAAAATGGTTTATTTATTTAAAAAAAGGAAATAAATATTTTTATAAAAAAAATACAACCTGGGAGTGATCAGACCCCACCAACAGAAAGCTCTGTTGGTGGGCAGAAAAGGGGGGGAATCACTTGTGTGCTGAGTTGTGCGGCCCTGCAGTGAAGCCTTAAAAGCTGCAGTGGCCCAATTCGTGTAAAATGGCCTGGACTTTAGGGGGTTAAAGGATACCTGAGACTAGTTAAATAGAAGAATTTATATGTGCCTGAGTCTTCCTCCAGCTCTATGTACTCGGTGGGCTCTCTCACTATCCTCCCAGGTGGCTCTGTTTATCTTCAATTTTCCCCATTAGTAAGGCTACAGCTGCATCAAACAGATTGTAGGAGGCACCACAATGTATAGTACAGCTCCCGTACATGCCATAATCACCAAATTTGCTTAAAAAAACCCTTGTAGTTTTTTTTAAAAAATGGTTTTTAAAGTTACTAAAAATGTTTTTTTAAATGTGGTTAAATGGCACTACCCATCGGTATTGAACATGAATCCCCAGAAACAGTAGATATGGGCCAAACTGCTGGCGAATACTTTGTAGTGAACCAGTGGTATTCGAAATTCGTGTTCAGCACAATTTTTTTTCAAAAAAATTTGCGTTCACATTTTTCCCTTAGACGTCAATGGCAGGTGAGCGGCCTCTGACTTTTTCAATACCAAAGGGTATTTCCAGGGTATGTGGAGGGGGTCAGTGACAAGAGGAAAAGTTTTTCAAAAAGACCTCATAGTTTGAGAAAATCAATTTTAACGTTTCATGTTAAAAAATAATGCATCTAAATGCTCTAAATGACAGATAATGTAGCAAACCTAAAAGTAGTGTAAATTTACATATATCAAAAGAAAGAGCAATGAATTTCATGACGGGGAAGTGGCACTTTACCTATTTTTAGATTTTATTTTTTTCAAAGAGTGTGGGAAATAAAAAAAAAATTATGTGGGGTCCCCCCTCTCAAGTCTCTTGACCCCTTGTCCCCCATGCAGGCTGGGATAGCCAGAATGCGGAGCCCCGGCCGAGTGGGCTTCGCACCCTGAGCTATACCAGCCCACATGGTCCATGGTATGAGGTGGCTCTGGGGGAGAGGAGCAGCCAAGGTACCCCTTACCCATTTCCACAAAGGGTTAAAGGAAGTAAAAACACAGTGACGAAAAAAGTCCTTTATTATTCTTAATTAACCAAAAATACTTACCTGTACCTTTAAAGAAAGTTCCCACGCCAATATCCTCGGAAATGTCCCACGCCAATATCCTCTAATCTTAAGACCTTCTTTAAAGGGATCTAAGCAGCTCCTGGCTTCAAATAGCTGAAAGGGCTGCCATGTTTCAGCAGTTCAACCCCCTGCTACTTTTCCACTGCCATTATCCAGGCTAGGTGTGACATTCTTCAAGTGTGACTAATGTTTTCTGTTTGAAGTACAATGGGGAAGACTCAGGGTTTGTTTGTGGTCAATGAAGTCCAATGACGTGATTTCTTATCTGCCTTCCATCATCTGTTGCTATGCGTCCTCAAGTCCTTCCACGGACTGATGAGGTGCCTATTTTATCCCTTCATTGTAAAAAGATGAGCTAAAATGAAAGGTTTTTTTTAATAATAAATCACATTTTTAGAATGCATTTTTAATTTGCTATAGAGCTGCTTGGTTCACTTTAAGTCTGCGTACTGCCGCCACACACCGCAGCTCCCCCTATAAGTATAACTGAGAGCAAAATCATTTTAAAATTTCCCTCCAAAGTACCCCTTTGGAAGGTCGCAGGATTAGAGGGTATTGGCGTAGGACATTTCTGAGGATATTGGCGTGGGAACTTTTTTTTTACGGTATAGTTAAGTATTTCTGATTAATTAAGCATATTAAAGGACTTTTTCATTGTTATGTTTTTATTTCATTTAACCCTTTGTGGAAATGGGTAAGGGGCACTTTGTACCCCTATACTCATTTCTCCTGGAAGGGGGGTTGCCACTTTCACGGGGTACGGACCCCCTGGAAACCCCATCATGAAATGTATTGCTCCTTCTTTTAATATATGTAAATTTACACTACCGTTACATTATCTGTCATTTACCAACTTTAAATGTATTCTTTTTTTTCGTATGAAACTTTAAAATAAATTTTCTCAAAAATTGTAAGATCTGTTTTAAAAATGTTTTCGTCTTGTAGCCACTGTCCTCCTCTACATACCCTGAACATTTTATGTTTCTAGCACATAAGGGGGCTTTGCTATTAACCGCTAAAGTAGGCGGCAATTCGCCTGCCATTAAAATCTATGCAGCCCGCTGCAAATAGCAGATTCACTATTTTTTTGCAGAAATTCATGTTCAAAATTTGCAGACCTAAAATGTGATATTCGGCCCATCAGGCAGTGAATAAGAAACAGCAGTGAATTTCCTGTTGGGGTGTAGCAAAATTTTTGTTGGGGATTGCTGTACAGCCACAATACTAGTGTATAAGAATCTCTGGAAAATATATACTTTTATATGCATATATACTTGTATTATTTGCATTAAATAACATTTTTTTAAACATGGCATGGGGTCCCACCCAACCTCTTTAACCCCTTGTTACCCATGTCGGCTGGTAGATCCAGAATCCAGAGCCCAGGCCATGTGGGGCTCCCCACCCTGAGCTTTACTAGTCTGCATTGGTCCATGATATTGGGACGGCTCTGGAAGATAGGAGCAGCAAAACCTTCCACTCTCCCTCAAAGCCCTTGTCCATACCATGGACAATGGACAAGGGGCTCTTCCTCACCTCCAATGCCCAGGTTGTGTCTTTGGGAAGTTTATGGTGGCACCTGGGGTCCCCTTTAGCAAGAAGAACCTATGATTCCCCCCTTCCCGGGTGAAAATTGCTTGCTATACTTAATCTGGGTTGCAGATTTTGCCTACTCAGTGCTCAGCCCAAAAGCAGACCGTTTTGCCTAATAAATAGGAATCCTGGCTTTAAAGATCTCCCATTGTTGTACCTATATTAAAGGGTGTTCTATGAAATAATCTTGCATTTGCAAACGTATTCTTTATTAGCCTGTAATCAATAGGACGTTTGTGCCTTTCACACAGTCTTCACTAAGCATCACATATACAGTGCCTTTCTAATGCAGTAAAAGGTGCATAGCAGCATGAAATCCCCAAATCTATATAATGGATTTCAGGCTCAGTCCCCTGGGAAACATTTCCTTCTTCAGCCTTTCAAGCAACAAACAGTTCTTCCTTTAAAGCAAAGACTTTTACATAGTTATACCTCATCAATGCTTCCCCCGTGTCCAATAAAAAACTCTTGCAAGGGATTTTAATCCAATTTGATTTCAGTTTACCATTAACCTCTTCTCTGCTAAAAGGATCTATATTAGGTAGACAGGGTTAATCTGACATCAAATTCTAAAGTGGTTATGGTTATATTAAAACCATGCCTGAGTATGCCTGCATTCATTAAAGAGAATTGGGAATAACTCTCACAACAGGTATCCACCACTACAATGGTATTTTAAAGACAGCACGCCATGACCAGATAATACAGCCATAAAACCACAGATGTGCAGCAGGTTCAGAAGATCACCTTATAAATTTTACTGTGACTGGCACAGCACCTGCAGCGGCACTACAAAGAGTCTCCCACTGACAGCACTTCCTTCTCTCTGAACATGTACCTGTCTACAAGATTCTCACTGCATCTTGGAAAGAGATTTTCCCAGCTTGACTTTATTATCTCCCATTCCCTACAGAGCAGTATTTTTACCCTTTCAAATTAAGCAGTTACCCTTTCAATTGGGAGCTGAGTGAGATGATGAAATGAATTTGCACCTGACAGTTTCATTTTTAAGTCTCTAAACAATGTCACGACACATGAGGCATGCATAAAACTGATCCATTAAAGGGTCTCCTTCTCATAGATCAGAGGCAGAAGAATACATTCCTTGTGGATAGTAATCATCTGCTGCTTTACTGTAAACCTAGTATATTTCCTTTTGAAAGAAACTGCACATTTAGCAGCTGTTACTGGGAGAGTCCTGGACATGTCTTCGAACCGTGCATGCTCGGGATGCTCTCTGCACAGCCATTCGAGAGTGACATCCACAAAGGTGTGCAGAGTGGTAGGGGCACCAACTGCAGACAGTTGGAACTGTGATCAGAACCTACAGCGGCAGCATTGGCTGAGGACAATAAAGGCCTCCAGAGCGTCTTGAGACTGTAGAGATTATGCAAGAATGCATCATTTTTTTTTTTACGTTTTCTCATCAGGAGAGAAATGTTAAAGAATACTTGTAGCCACCTAAGAAAAAAAGTTACATACTCACCTACGAAGAGGGAAGGATCTGGATCCCTTAGAGCCCTCCCGGTCCTCTCTCGCGTGTACACTCATTCTGTCGCCGGGCCCCTGTTCCAGCATTCCAACTGTAATGTCAAAGAAAGCTTCAGAAATACTCGGGTCCTCGTGTAATTCTGAACACGAGCAGCTCTCTACTGCGCACACGTAAATGCAGACTCGCGTGTGCACAGTGTGGAGCCACTCATCTTCGAAAGTACTCAGATACCTGAGTACGTCTGAAGCCTTCAGAGGAGATTCCAAGACGCAACAGGCGGGAAATTTGAACAGGGGCAGAGGGAAAACGACACAGAGAGAGGACCAGAAAGGCTCTATAGCCTTGGTTCTCAACGTGTGGTACGTGTACCCCAGGGGGTACTTCTGATGGTTCCAGGGGGTACTCGGGCTCATTATACTTAACAAAGAATGACAAATTTAGAGTTTTAAAAAATAATAAATCTCATTTAAACACCAAATGTGTGTTTTAGATCATTAAAAGCAATAGTAAATGCTTGGAAATTGTTTAGAACCAATTATCATGTACTACGATTAAATATATATTTGTCAAGGGGTACTTGTGATAATGTCTACTATACTGGGGGTACTTGGTGAGTACAGGTTTTTAAAAGGGGTATATACCAATACAATGTTGAGAAACACTGCTCTATAGGACCCAGAGCCTTCCCTCTTATTACTTTTTCTTTTAGGTGGCTAGTCTACAGGTATTTTTAAGCCCTTGATTAGCACAGTAAATCTGTCCTTTGCAGACAGAAGGGATCCTCAGTATAGAACATCTTTAAATTTTCTGTCAGGGCTACTTATGGTTCCACTGGACCAATAAGAGTCTTTTCAATGAAGGATTATCTTTTATCCAGATGAATGGACCAATAAGAAGACCCAGACAGATAATTTAAGATAGATAAAACATGAAGGGATCAACTATGGAGCAATCCACTCTGCAACCAATTTACCTAAATTCACTAAATTAAAAACAACAAAGTTAAATAATCAGAGCCCAGCTATTACCTCAGTCTGAGCACACTTTAGTGTTAGTACAATAACACTTTAACAATTATGGACTTGGAGTCTAATGCCCCGACTGCCCCTTTTATAAGACCTCCAGTAGCAAACAAAACGTGATAGTTTCTGTCTCTCCCTCTCTTTAATGTACATACAGGCATAATAGCTCTATAAAAACAAATTTTATATGCATATTTTAACCTGTGGTCTTTTGACCGCATCATTTGAAAGAAAAACAGAGTAAGTAAAGCATGAAAAAGACTGCCAGGAACATGGCCTGAATCCATGCCAGAGATTTCAGGCTGGTAAATCGGCGAGGGGTCAAATAAATCAGAGTGAGTGTAACAGATCTGATCCACTTCAGCTCAGCTTAACTGCTCTCAGTGACACTGTTATCAATAGCCAGACAGACTAAACTGCTGGAGTAAAAATGTCTCTCTAATGTAGCGTACAAAAGGACAGAGAGGAAAAGTGAGAAGAATGACCAGAACTGTGCAATAACATAGCTCAGCTATTCAAAGGGGAGTCTGAACAGACGTTGCAGAAGAGGGGGATTAATTTCTTTAGCAAAGAATAATTTGGTTTCTCAGTCTTAACTTACGTTTGCAAGTAACAGCTGCTGAAAGGTCAGGTGACAATTGCACAGCAATTATCCTTTAATGAATGCAAGGTTCAGGATTCAATTTCTGCCCTTGAAATGTCTGTGTAGCTAGAAGATGCAAGTTTGGATTCAAATAGCAGTAATTACCGTAAATAGGCCAAGCAAGCTTTCTTTACGCTTCTCCTTACGAGGTGTTACCCGTTCCCCTGTCCATTGTGGTAAACAGTTTTCAATTCTCTATTGACTTTATAGTAAGTACAGCAGAGCCACCTGCATTATTTCCCTTTTGGTCCACACTCCCGACAATTCTCCTCAGATGTGCATATCATTCTTCACAAAGAGGGTTAGCCAGGCACTCATTTGAACACCTGGAAGCGCGGGTGGGTCCACTCTGTCTCAGGAAGGGGGAATACAAAGTGAAATGGCACCCTTAGACCTCTTTCACACAGAGGGCTGGAAGCATTGACTTCACCGCCTGTTAGCTAATCCCATGTTGTGGCCGGGAGCTTTGAGTCCCACTTGAGTGTGGCCCTGTATGGTTCACTCAATAATTGCACGGTTGGTTTCTTCTTTTAAAGACAGTATTTTGTTTCCATATTTTTTTTTTCATTTTGACAAGGCTTTATCTATTTTAATCATTAGTATTTACCATAGAGCCAGAATTGCGCACAGGGAAATGTATTACAGGTACAGTACATTTATTGTGAAGGTGGCAAATATTTTTATTTATTTATCATTATCATGAATAGAGTTTAATCCTGCTTTAACATGTATTATTATTATTAATGATTACAAATAATATTATACTAAATGTAAATGTGCAGAAGAAATGTGCAATGATTTGCTAGAAGAACTCCCATGATGCACCACTTACTGAGTGAATATGCAAATCATGCACTGGTGTGCAGTTTGCATGTACTAGGCTACTAGCCTATTTATTTTATTCAACTACTCTGAGGGACAGCAAGAGACATGATTGGTTCTCTGTAAAGCACAGCAGAAAGTGTGCTAGTGCAATATAAATAGGTAAAATAAAATGAGTAAAAGAAATATACCGAGACAGGAATAACTGCACTCTGATCTTTAATTATGCGTAAGATTGTCGTTTCCAGGTTGCTATTTATGCTGAGAATTCATGTTTGATGATAAATTCCCTAAGTGTTGATTGTGAGTGAAGTGCTGCACTGCCCATCCTCATGACACAATTAGTATTGCTTATAGTAAACACTGCCATGTGTCCAAAACAGATCTGTAGAAAGAGAGATGATAAAACTGGAAATATTTTTCTATTACTGTGATACACTATTTTGTTTCAGCAGACAATTTCTAGACCAGCAATTCTTGCTATGATGCTAAAGGTACATTCCAGTCAAATATAAACATTGTGACATTCAACACCACTTATGGGGCTCGGCCTACCTGCCAATAATATCTTAAATTACTTGCTCTGTCAGCAGGGCTGGTTTAAGCAAAAATGGGGCCCCAGGGCAAAATAAACCTGGGGGGCCCCCCAACAGATACCCCAGAACAAAAATCGGCATTCAGGGACCTTTTTTGCATCTGTAATAGTCGGGGTGTGAAGCCCCAATCGGTCGGAGCTCCACATTCTGGCTATCCCAGCCTGCATGGGGGACAAGGGGTTAAAAAGTTTCAGGAGGGGGGACCCCACATAATTTAATTTAAAAAAATTCCCACACTCTAAAAATTGGGAAAATAGGAGAAAATGCCAGGATCTTCATACAGCCATATTGCGGCTGTATAGCGATCCCTGGCCAAAGCGCTGCGGCTGCGTATGGACCCCCTGGAAACCCCGTCAGGAAATGTATTGCTCTTTCTTTTGATACATGTAAAATGACACTACCGTTAGGTTTGCTACTAAAAGTGACATTTACCGCATTTAAAAGTATACTTTTTTCCTTCGAAACTTTAAAATCGATTTTCTCAAAAACTATAAGGTCTTTTTGAAAAATTGTTTTTTCCTCTTATTCCCAATGATCTCCTTAATATATCCTGCAAATTTAGGGTTTCTAGCATTTAAGGTGGATTTGCTATTAACCATTAAAGTCGATGGGTTTTTAAATGTGTATTTTTTTTCCGTTGAAACTTTAAAATCAATTTTCTCAAAAACTATAAGTTCTTTTTGAAGAAAAATATTTTCCTCTTTTAGCCACTGGGGGCCCCTACAGGCTCTGGGGCCCTGGGGCAATTGCCTCCTTTGCCTCAATGGTAGCGCCGGCCCTGTCTGTCAGATAACTACTTGCACGTTACCAGACCAAGAAGTGAATTGGATTGCGCCCTTTGTGGTTTAGACAACAGAAACACATTCGTTAGGAATGGTGGACTCTTGACTTTAGAAATGTGGAGTGTCACATAACCTGAGACTGAAAATTACATTTCACAAATACAAGAGTTGGGCACAGAGATTTTGTAGAGTTTACAAGCATAAGCATTAATTGAACAGTAATGTTTGCTGATTCTGTCACAAGTAGTAGGCTGGCCCCTCCCAAGGTACGGAGTCTAAGCAGTCACCCAGTATCATCAGAGTGTAAAGGATTGCTACCCGAGTGGGCAATTTATGACTTTGTTGTTGGTGTGATCACCAATGTTGTGACACCTAGAATTTCCCCAGAGGTCATAGGAAGGAAATTCAATTTTGCAGTTAAGAGATGGGAGTGTGGTAACGGAGTGGCATTCCCAAGTGGAAATTCAGGCACAGGTGTTAGAATTAGCATGTTGGTTGGTTATCCAAGGAAGAAGTCAGGGCTAGAACCTGGCTGGATTGGTCTGTTAACCAGGTGAGGAGTCAGGGCTGGTGGTTGGCTGAGATAATTCGAGGGGGAGTGTCTAGGGGTAGCTAGTATTCATGATATAGAGGAAATCTAGTTCCTGCATTGAAAATTGATGTTAGAACCTTTTGGCACAGTTATATGCCACCTTATCTCAGTGGACGAAACTAAAGCTACAACATCAGTTTCAGTATGACAAAACCCCTGTGAAGTCTATAAAGATATGGTTTACTAAGTATGCTTTGAAAGCACTTTATAGGTCTATACACAATCCAGAGATGAACCCCACTGCACATCTTTGGATGAATGGTGACTGTCAGCAATACTGCGCTGACCCCAAGGAGGCTTTTATGTCAGAATCTAGTAACAGGCAAAACTAGATGTTAATATCTATCTATCTAATAACCTATGGCTAAGAAAATAAAGAGTGAGCAAGAGTGAGTACTTTTGACCTTGTAGCATAGTTGTTGAAATCCTTGTGTTGTCATAGCTCTGAATATGAGCTCAGGAGTTTTATGTGTCACAGAAATCCCCAGTTTTTGTGGAGTTTGCAGCCCTTCTTTCCTCTAAAGTGTTCCTTTTTTTTTACAGTTTCTTCAACTTTGCACTTTATATAGCCATTATATAGCCAACGTCTCCTACAAACTGATTGCTTAGATGGCCATGTGGTAGGCAAGCACATCACGTTCAAGTCAAATTATATTTCACCTTTATTAAGTTCATGCAGCAAAGATATCCATGTAGTTCACCCTCTGCGATATGAAAAGGGCCTGGTTTGAGACTCCCTGCCATCATTGCATTGTGCACCTGGTTCTTTGATGTTTGGGTCTAAGCTAAGCTAGTTATTTGCTCCCCGGCAATATGAATTTAGGATGAAGTCCATATGGAATTTACAGGGTCGTAACATGTTGCACTGATCTAATATGAACTCTCCATGAACATTGCCATTTATCTCCTCTTATGAGTAAAATTACTGCACTATCTGAAATGCTGTAAAAGTATATATGCATTGTGCCAATGTAATATGAAATAGTCTATAGCAATATGGGTAATATGGGCTACAGCCCTACAGGATCATATTTTATAAGCTGATAATAAAACACATTTTTTTAACATCAAATTTTCTTGCTTGTTTCTAGAAAACTTAAGAGAAGCTCAGAATGTCTGGTATGTTTCAAGCCTGTGATGGCGTGTGAGCGCTCCGCCACATGGATGTTACTATATTACCTTCCCTTTCTGTTTTCATTGCCATAGCACCAGGATCATTATTTCTCTTTTGTGCGTTATCTTAGTGAGCAGGTAATGGGTGAAGTGAATGAAGTACAATATATACCATATGTGAATGCACAATGTGCTGCTAAGCACAAGCTAATTCCCACCTATAAGCCTCTTTTATTCCCTGTGCCACTTCCACATCCTGTAAACTCTCTTTCCCTCTAAAAGTCTCAAGCTGTGTTGGTACAGTCCAAGAAACAGACGCTCTCACCGTCAGAATGAGGCACTTTTTTTTCCTTTCACAGATCAGTTTAATAAGTTGTAGATTTTTGAAGAGAGGGTTAGCATAATAAAAAAAATAAGTAGCAGTGATTAAAACCTAAATATTTTGTTGATGATGGATCCTTTAACCATTTAAGCCCTCATACGTTTTTCACCTTATGCATCTGAGCAATTTTCACCTCCCATTCATTCGCCAATAACGTTATCACTAATTATCACAATTAATTGATCTATATCTTGTTTTTTTCTGCCACTAATTAGGCTTTCTTTGGGTGGTACATTTTGCTAAGAATTATTTTTTTCGAAATGCATTTTAACAGGAATATTAAGCAAAAAATGGAAACAATTCATTATGTCTCAGTTTTTGGCCACTATAGCTTTAAAATAATACATGCTACCATAGTTAAAACCTAAGTATTTTATTTGCCCATTTGTCCCAGTTATTACACCATTTAAATTATCACAACTTATGGCGCCAATATTTTATTATTTATTATATTTATTTATTTATTATTATATGGAAATAAAGGTGCATTTTTTCAGTTTTGCATCCATCACTGTTTACAAGCTTATAATTAAAAAAATATTCGTAATACACCCTCTTCACATGCATATTAAAAAAAGTTCAGACCCTTAGGTAACTATTTATGTTTTTTTATTGTAATTTTTCTTTCCCATTAAAAAATTTATTTGGGTAATTTTTGGTGTGGGAAGTAAACAGTTTTAAATGTAATAATATGTGTTTATTTAATTAAAAAAATGTGTGTGGATGTAGTTTTACTATTTGGCCACAGTCCATTTTTTTTTTAGTCCTAGAAGCGAACGCTCCTGCTTCCAGGAAGTATAGGGAGGATGGGAAACTATGTTCCCATTCATTGATCTCCAGGCTAACGGGGGGCGGCTTGGTAGTGCGCGGGTGCGCGCACGGAAGCGTGTGGGAGCGCAGCAGCAGCCGAATGGACGTGACAGTCACGTCCATTCGGTTAAAATGGTAAAATTAATGATTCACAATATAATCTAAATTAACTCTTTCAAAGTGTATCTAAAGTGATATGGTTAGACAAACAAATACATATATAGTACTAGCCCTACTAAGAAATTATTTGAAGTCCCTTTCTGTTTTCCAGTACAGCATGGTTAAAAAAAAACCTTAAATTGTTATCTGTGCAAAAGAGCTAGACAAACAGTTTATGTAATGTTTCATGAAAAGTAGGTAGAAGCTAAAAGCCTGTTTTCTGACAGGGAAAAGACAAATAACAAGGTTCTAGTGCAGTTTTAAGGCAGTTTTAGGAGTGTTTTAGGAGTGCTTTAGGAGTGTTTTAGGAGTGTTTTAGGAGTGTTTTAGGAGTGGCTTGATAGTGTACTGGTTAACCACTTCCCGACCGCCGTATGTACAATTGGCGGCCGGGAAGTGCACCCCGCAAGGACCGCCGTATTGACAAATGGCGGCGGTCCTTGTAGGGGCATGGGCGGAGCGATCGCGTCATCAGTGACGCGATCCTCCGCCGGGAGTCGGAAGCCCGGCATTTTGCCTCTGCTCGCCGGCCACTTAGCAGAGCCGGCGAGCGGAGGAATCTAAAAAGTAGCCAATAGAAATGTATAAGGCACTTTGTTAAGTAAACAAAGTGCCTTATACATGCTTCCTCCTCGCCTCGTGGTCTCATTGTTGCTGAGACCACTAGCGAGGAGGAAGCACTTAGTAAGTATATTGCACACCAGCCTTTTTTGCCTACCAGCCCCCCTGATCACCCACCCCAGGCCTCATACCCCCCCCTGATCACCCCAGCAGACCCCTGCCTAGCACCCTTGCACCCCTGCAAAACCCCCACCCCCCCACCTGCCACTAACTAGCGACGCTGCCCCTTAGTTTAGGTCCCTAACTGCCTCCTAGTCACCCCTGATCCCCCCCCCTACCTTTAGATCACCCCCAGACCCCATCCCAGACTACCCCCCTGTATACTGTATACATCTGTATACAGCTACCTTACCCCCTGATCCCCCTCTGATCACCTGTCTATCACCTGTCCATCACCCCTCAGCACCCCCACCCATCAGAGCAGACCCTAACTGCCCCGCGGGGGTAACCGATCACCTGCCCAGGCCCTCGATTGCCCTCATACCCCCCTCCTGATTACATCCCCTGCCCTTTGTTTACATCTGTCCTCCCCAGCGATCACTAACTGATCTGCGATCAGTAACCCCCTGTGTCTGCCTCTCATCAGATCAGGACTCAGTCTGCCCCGTGCGGGCTCCTGATCAACCCCCCACCCCCTCAAATCGCCCTCAGACCCCCCCCCCCCTAATCACCGTCCAAGTGCATTGTATTTGACTGTGCTGCGCTTGTATTCGATTGTGCTGCGCTTGTATTTGATTGTGCTGCGATTGTATTTGATTGTCCCGTGATCTGCTTCGATTGTCCCGTGATTGTTTGATTGCCTGAGACCCCACTTCCCACCACACCCAACCCCACCCTCCCCCCCACCACACCCAACCCCACCCTCCCCCCCACCACCTCCAACCACCACCTTCCGAGTGCATCAGATTTGCTTGTGCTGTGATTGGAGTCGATTGTGCTGTAATTGTATTTGATTGTCCCGTGATCGACTTCGATTGCCCCGTGATTGTTTGATTGCCTGAGACCCCACTTCCCGCCACACCCAATCCCACCCTCCCCCCATCACCTTCCGAGTGCATCAGATTTGATTGGGCTGTGATTGGATTCGATTGTGCTGTAATTGTATTTGATTGTCCCGTGATCGGCTTCGATTGCCCCGTGATTGTTTGATTGCCTGAGACCCCACTTCCCGCCACACCCAATCCCACCCTCCCCCCATCACCTTCCGAGTGCATCAGATTTGATTGGGCTGTGATTGGATTCGATTGTGCTGTAATTGTATTTGATTGTCCCGTGATCGGCTTCGATTGCCCCGTGATTGTTTGATTGCCTGAGACCCCACTTCCCACCACACCCAACCCCACCCTCCCCCCCCCACCACACCCAACCCCACCCTCCCCCCCCCACCACACCCAACCCCACCCTCCCCCCCACCACCTCCAACCACCACCTTCCGAGTGCATCAGATTTGCTTGTGCTGTGATTGGAGTCAATTGTGCTGTAATTGTATTTGATTGTCCCGTGATCGACTTCGATTGCCCCGTGATTGTTTGATTGCCTGAGACCCCACTTCCCACCACACCCAATCCCACCCTCCCCCCATCACCTTCCGAGTGCATCAGATTTGATTGTGCTGTGATTGGATTCGATTGTGCTGTAATTGTATTTGATTGTCCCGTGATTGGCTTAGATTGCCCCGTGATTGTTTGATTGCCTGAGACCCCACTTCCCGCCACACCCAATCCCACCCTCCCCCCATCACCTTTCCGAGTGCATCAGATTTGATTGTGCTGTGATTGGAGTCGATTGTGCTGTAATTGTATTTGATTGTCCCGTGATTGTTTGATTGCCTCTGAGACCCCACCAACCCCAATACCTCTCAAATACTCCCTTTTTGCTAGGTAGGTGCTCTTTTTTTCTGGGTAGTCTCGGAGGAAAACCCCATAAATTTAGCAATCCAAAATGGCAAGAAGGGGGCTTTCCGATGACGAGGTATACAGGTACATGGACCAGTCGGATGAGTTCTTTTGGGAAGAATCATCCGTCGAATCTTCCGGGTCCGAATTTGAACCTGTAGAAAGCAGTGGTTCCCTGACCGATAGTGATGACGAGGCTATGGTCCCGGCTAGAGCCAGGCGTACCAGACCCCAAGTCGTTAGACCGCAGGTGGCGCAGGATCCGCCTCAAGGGCAGCAGGGTGGTGCTAGCGCTGTTGATAGTTTTCTTGGTGAGGCAGGCACCAGCAGCGCAGCATCTCCTGGACTTAGTGCCAGTGCTTCCGTAGACCCTGGCGAAGTGGTGAGCGTCAGCATGGAAGTTGACACTGGTACGGTGGCAAGTGCAGTAGTACCCCCGTCGCAGCCACCAAGAAGAAGACGGGCCCGTAGTACCCATAGACTCCCAGAGGTGCTGGCACAACCAGATTGGCAATCCCCTGATTCCGCCGCACCCGTAGTGCCCCCTTTCACCGCCCAGTCTGGAGTCCAGGTGGCGACAGCTCATCTAGGAACGGCCCTAGAATTTTTGCAGCTGTTCATCACCCAGGTTCTCTTGGACTTAATTGTGGTTGAGACCAACCGTAAAGCCACACAATTCATCACCGAGCACCCGAAGAGCATGTATGCCCAGCCTTTCGGGTGGAAACCAGTCCAAGTTTCCGACATTAAAATCTTTTTGGCCCTTATCCTTCACTTGGGACTAATGAAACAGAATGTATTGCGGTCGTATTGGTCTACGAACCCAGTACATCATGTTCCCTTGTACCCTGCTGCCATGTCCAGGACACGATTTGAGTCCATCCTGCGCTTCCTGCACTTCAACGACGACGAAACCTGTCTTGAAAGGGGAGACCCTGCTTATGACCGGCTCCACAAAATTCGGCCCCTCATAGACCACCTGTCCTCAACATTTGCAGATGCTTATATCCCTGAACAGAACATCTGCGTAGACGAGTCCCTCTTACGCTTTACCGGGCGCCTTGGCATCAAACAGTACATCCCAAGCAAGCGCGCCCGGTATGGGGTGAAACTGTATAAGCTCTGTGAAAGGGCCACAGGCTATACATGTCGTTTTAGGGTCTATGAGGGAAAAGACTCAAAATTGGAGCCGGTCGGATGCCCTGACTACCTGGGGAGCAGTGGAAAGGTTGTGTGGGACTTGGTGTCACCCTTGTTCCAGAAGGGGTACCATCTTTTTGTGGACAATTATTACACAAGTGTGGCCCTCTTTCAGCACTTAAAGTTAGAAGGAATCCGATGCTGTGGCACTGCGCGGCCTAGTCGCCAGGGCTTCCCCCAACGGCTCATTACCACCAGACTTGAACGGGGGCAGAGGGCCGCCTTGCGTACTGAAGACCTGCTCGCGGTGAAATGGAGGGACAAGAGGGACGTTTACTTTCTGTCCACCATTCACACAGACACGACAGTCCAAATTACACGGGCAACTAAGGTCATTGAAAAGCCCCTTGTCGTCCACGAATATAATGTCAACATGGGAGGGGTGGACTTCAATGACCAGAGGTTAGCGCCCTATTTAATGACCCGGAAAACAAGACGCTGGTATAAGAAAGTGTCTTTTTATCTGATTCAATTGGCAGTTTACAACAGCTTTGTTCTCTACAGTAAGGCTGGGAGAACTGGATCTTTCCTCCAATTTCAGGAACAGATCATTCTGGACATCCTGTATCCAGGAGGTGCCAGCCCCCCCCCCCC
The DNA here is from genome assembly GCF_040937935.1 of Hyperolius riggenbachi. Classification (NCBI taxonomy): domain Eukaryota; kingdom Metazoa; phylum Chordata; class Amphibia; order Anura; family Hyperoliidae; genus Hyperolius; species Hyperolius riggenbachi. Next base: position 410,638,001 of record NC_090646.1, on the reverse strand, counting down.
CCCAGATGCAACTAGCCGACTGCATGGTAGGCATTACGCCTATCAGATTCCGTGTGCCCCAGGTCAACGCATCCGAAGAAAACGTTGTCGTGTCTGCAGCAGGACTGGAAGAAGGAATGACACCAGTTTTTATTGTCCCCGCTGTCCTGACCAGCCTGGCCTATGCGTAGGGCCGTGTTTTGAGAGGTACCATGAGCAGGTACACTATTAGAACCTAGGGAACTCCAGACACAGGAGTAGGCACACACTCAGTGGTCTTTTGCACATTGTCGCAGGGAGAGGAGAGGTAAGCTTGAAGACCAAACGGGTAAGCATAAAAGTGGGAAGAAGGATCGGTTTCCATGCTTGATATTGCTGATCTGTCCTGGGTTGGCGATATAAGACGGCATGTTTGAATTTCCCTTGAGTGTGGACACCCCCGGTTTATATGTGATTTGGGCCGATGATGATGCTTTAATGCCACACAGAGTCATCTCTATTGGCAGGCATATTGCTGTATCCTACAGGCATAATGCTGTATACTAAAGTTCTGAGGCCCAGTCACATAAGTTGGTGGCTCACCCTGAGTGCAGGGTGGCACGGGGTGTCTCTCTCCTGAGGTTATCACTGCCATTGATGTGGAGGAAGATCTGCCATTGATGTGGAGCAAGGTATGTTTGCCGTTCATTTTTCCTTTCAGCCCAGAGTGCATTACTTGTATACCCAATATAAGGAGTATAGCAGAAGCTCCTAATACTGGCCATACATGTAATGATTGCAGAGACCCTAAAATGCCAGGACAGACTCCACAAATGACCCCATTTTGGAAAGAGGACACCCTAAAGTATTATGTGAGGTGCACGGTGAGTTCATAAAAGATTTTAGTTTTTGTCACAAGTTAGCAGAATTTTTTTTTTATTTTTTTTTTTACCAAAGTGTCATTTTCCGTTTACTTGTGACAAAAAATAAAATTTTCAATGACCTCACCATTACCCTCATGGAATACCTTGTTGTGTATTCTTTCCAAAATGGGGTCATTTGTGGGGTTTGTTAACTGTCCTGGCAAGTGGGCGGGGTGCTAAATTGTGAGCACCCCTGTAAAGCCTAAAGGTACTCATTGGACTCTGGGCCCCTTAGAGCAGTTAGGGTGCAAAAAAGTGCCACACATGTGGTATCGCTGTACTCGGGAGAAGTAGTACAATGTGTTTTGGGGTGTATTTTTACACATACCCATGCTGGGTGGGAGAAATACCTCTGTAAATGACAATCTTTTGATTTTTTTACACACAATTGTCCATTTACAGAGTTATATCTCCCACCCAGCATGGGTATGTGTAAAAATACACCCCAAAACACATTGTACTACTTCTCCCAAGTACGGCGATACCACATGTGTGGCACTTTTTTGCACCCTAACTGCGCTAAAGGGCCCAAAGTCCAATGAGCACCTTTAGGATTTCACAGGTCATTTTGCGGAATTTGATTTCCAGACTCCTCCTCACGGCTTAGGGCCCCTAAAATGCCAGGGCAGTATAGGAACCCCACAAATGACCCCATTTTAGAAAGAAGACACCCCAAGGTATTCCGTTAGGAGTATGGTGAGTTCATAGAAGATTTAATTTTTTGTCAAAAGTTAGCGGAAAATTGATTTTTATTGTTTTTTTCACAAAGTGTCATTTTCCACTAACTTTTGACAAAAAATAAAATCTTCTATGAACTCACCATACTCCTAACGGAATACCTTGGGGTGTCTTCTTTCTAAAATGGGGTCATTTGTGGGGTTCCTATACTGCCCTGGCATTTTAGGGGCCCTAAGCCGTGAGGAGGAGTCTGGAAATCAAATTCCGCAAAATGACCTGTGAAATCCTAAAGGTGCTCATTGGACTTTGGGCCCTTTAGCGCAGTTAGGGTGCAAAAAAGTGCCACACATGTGGTATCGCCATACTCAGGAGAAGTAGTACAATGTGTTTTGGGGTGTATTTTTACACATACCCATGCTAGGTGGGAGAAATACCTCTGTAAATGACAATCTTTTGATTTTTTTACACACAATTGTCCATTTACAGAGTTATTTCTCCCACCCAGCATGGGTATGTGTAAAAATACACCCCAAAACACATTGTACTACTTCTCCCGAGTACGGCGATACCACATGTGTGGCACTTTTTTGCACCCTAACTGCGCTAAAGGGCCCAAAGTCCAATGAGCACCTTTAGGATTTCACAGGTCATTTTGCGGAATTTGATTTCCAGACTCCTCCTCACGGCTTAGGGCCCCTAAAATGCCAGGGCAGTATAGGAACCCCACAAATGACCCCATTTTAGAAAGAAGACACCCCAAGGTATTCCGTTAGGAGTATGGTGAGTTCATAGACGATTTTATTTTTTGTCAAAAGTTAGCGGAAAATTGATTTTTATTGTTTTTTTCACACAGTGTCAATTTCCACTAACTTTTGACAAAATATAAAATCTTCTATGAACTCACCATACTCCTAACGGAATACCTTGGGGTGTCTTCTTTCTAAAATGGGGTCATTTGTGGGGTTCCTATACTGCCCTGGCATTTTAGGGGCCCTAAACCGTGAGGAGTAGTCTGGAAATCAAATTCCGCAAAATGACCTGTGAAATCCTAAAGGTGCTCATTGGACTTTGGGCCCTTTAGCGCAGTTAGGGTGCAAAAAAGTGCCACACATGTGGTATCGCCGTACTCGGGAGAAGTAGTACAATGTGTTTTGGGGTGAATTTTTACACATACCCATGCTGGGTGGGAGAAATATCTCTGTAAATGGACAATTGTGTGTAAAAAAATCAAAAGATTGTCATTTACAGAGGTATTTCTCCCACCCAGCATGGGTATGTGTAAAAATACACCCCAAAACACATTGTACTACTTCTCCCGAGTACGGCGATACCACATGTGTGGCACTTTTTTGCACCCTAACTGCGCTAAAGGGCCCAAAGTCCAATGAGCACCTTTAGGCTTTCACAGGTCATTTTGCGGAATTTGATTTCCAGACTACTCCTCACGGTTTAGGGCCCCTAAAATGCCAGGGCAGTATAGGAACCCCACAAATGACCCCATTTTAGAAAGAAGACACCCCAAGGTATTCCGTTAGGAGTATGGTGAGTTCATAGAAGATTTTATTTTTTGTCACAAGTTAGTGGAAAATGACACTTTGTGAAAAAAACAATAAAAATCAATTTTCCGCTAACTTTTGACAAAAAATAAAATCTTCTATGAACTCGCTATGCTACTAACGGAATACCTTGGGGTGTCTTCTTTCTAAAATGGGGTCATTTGTGGGGTTCCTATACTGCCCTGGCATTTTAGGGGCCCTAAACCGTGAGGAGTAGTCTGGAAATCAAATTCCGCAAAATGACCTGTGAAATCCTAAAGGTACTCATTGGACTTTGGGCCCCTTAGCGTACTTGGGGTGTAAAAAAGTGCCACACATGTGGTATCGCCGTACTCGGGAGAAGTAGTATAATGTGTTTTGGGGTGTATTTTTACACATACCCATGCTGGGTGGGAGAAATAACTCTGTAAATGGACAATTGTGTGTAAAAAAAATAAAAAAATTGTCATTTACAGAGATATTTCTCCCACCCAGCATGGGTATGTGTAAAAATTCACCCCAAAACACATTGTACTACTTCTCCCGAGTACGGCGATACCACATGTGTGGCACTTTTTTGCAGCCTAACTGCGCTAAGGGGTCCAAAGTCCAATGAGCACCTTTAGGCTTTACAGGGGTGCTTACAATTTAGCACCCCCCAAAATGTCAGGACAGTAAACGCACCCCACAAATGACCCCATTTTGGAAAGTAGACCCTTCAAGGTATTCAGAGAGGGGCATGGTGAGTCCGTGGCAGATTTCAATTTTTTTTGTCGCAAGTTTGAAGAAATGGAAACTTTTTTTTTTTTTTTTTTTTGTCACAAAGTGTCATTTTCCGCTTACTTGTGACAAAAAATAATATCTTCTATGAACTCACTATGCCTCTCAGTGAATACTTTGGGATGTCTTCTTTCCAAAATGGGGTCATTTGGGGGGTATTTATACTATCCTGGAATTCTAGCCCCTCATGAAACATGACAGGGGGTCAGAAAAGTCATAGATGCTTGAAAATGGGAAAATTCACTTTTTGCACCATAGTTTGTAAACGCTATAACTTTTACCCAAACCAATAAATATACACTGAATGGGTTTTTTTTCATCAAAAACATGTTTGTCCACATTTTTCGCGCTGCATGTATACAGAAATTTTACTTTATTTGAAAACTGTCAGCACAGAAAGTTAAAAAAATCATTTTTTTGCCAAAATTCATGTCTTTTTTGCTGAATATAATAAAAAGTAAAAATCGCAGGAGCACTCAAATAGCACCAAAAGAAAGCTTTATTAGTGACAAGAAAAGGAGCCAAAATTCATTTAGGTGGTAGGTTGTATGAGCGAGCAATAAACCGTGAAAGCTGCAGTGGTCTGAATGGAAAAAAAGTGGCCGGTCCTTAAGGGGTAGAAAGCCCTAGGTCCTCAAGTGGTTAAGGACTCTGCCTCTGACACAGGCGACTTGGTTTTGAATCTTGGCTATTCCTGTTCAGTAAGCCAGCACCTATTTAGATAAGACTGCAGCTCTGGTGCTTTGAGTACACCAGAAGAAAAGCGCAATATAAATGTAGTTTGTCTTGTTGTGTCAGTTTAAAAGGCAGAGTGTGGATTCAAAACAGTAGCTGTGACAGTCTGATGCAATCTTAAAAATAAACCTATAAAATAGAAAATAAAAAGATGACAGTCTTTTCTACACCACTAATGTTCTATTTATCATCTGTACTACTCATAAAATTGATTATCTCATAAGTTTATTTTCACTTCGGGTTTACTCTAAACCCTTGTTCCAATAAGACAACAACAATAAAATGTAGTTCTGGACAATGGTGGTACAGTGGCTTAGTGGATAGCACCCTTGCCTTGCAGCATTGGATCCCTGGTCTGAATCTGAGCCAGAATACTATCTGAATGGTGCATGTAGGTTCTTTCTGTGCTTGCGTGGGTTACCTCCTGGCTCTCTGGCAGGGCAGTTCTTAGACTAAATTGTACCCAGGGTGAGGGTGTAAAAATTGCCCCCCTCTGTGGACTCGAGAACCCATACTACGCCCCCCGTATAGGTAGTCAGGTATGTGTGCTGCCAGTATAGGTAGCCAGGTATAAGTGTCCCCAGCATAGGTAGGCAGCTGTAGGTGCCCCCCAATATAGATAGCTATAGGTGCTCCTAGTATAGGTTAGCTAGCTATAGGTGCAGCCAGTATAGGTTAGCTAGGTATAGGTGCCATAAATATAGGTTAGCTAGGTATAGGTGTTGTCACAGTATGGGTTAGCTAGGTATAGGTGCCGCAAATATAGGTTAGCTAGGTAGCTGCTGCCACTATAGGTCAGCCAGGTATAAGTGCCTTCAGTATAAATTGCTAGGTATAGGTGCCATCAGTACAGGAAGCTAGATACGGGTGCTTTTAGTATAGGTAGCTAGGCATAGGTGCCTTCAGTATAGGTAACTAGGTATAGGTGCCTTCAGTATAGGTAGCTAGGTATAGGTAGCCCCATATAGGTGATGGAGGGAGGAGCCGCGGCCCCACTGGGACTTAGCCGTGGGGAGGGGAGCCCAACTTCTACCTCCCTCTTCCTGGCCCCCCCTCCATCATTGCGCCCCTCCCTCACAGCCCTCATGGCGGTTGACTGCCTGGCCCTCCCCTAGAAACGGGGCTGCTCTCTGGTTACTCCACCTACTAAAAACATACAGATGGGTGATGGCCAAGTGATGATCGGGGGGCTGCTGTACACTTATATTTAGAAAATGCATACAGGGTTAAATCTTCACTTCAGTTCATTTTAAGGTTTTGTTCCTAGAATCCTTTAATTTAACAATTAGGGATGCCCATTCGGAATCCACGGGACTGAAATGTCCACATTTCTGATTAGAAATCGGCATTTCAGATCGGAATTCGGAAAACAGAAATTGGAATCCCGCAGAAATCCGGTTTACTGCAACTCTGTAATTTTAGCCCAATCACAGAACTCGAAAGCATTGGACCAATCAGAAAATGCAGAACTTCTGCAAAAATCGGATCACTGTACTCATTTTAGACCAATCACAACACTGATTTTCTGTTTTTCCAGTTTCCGTTTTTCTGATTTTTTTTTTCATGTTTGATGAATGATGCAAAAACTGACTAATAAAATACTCCCCGAAATTTGGAAAAGCAGAAAATCTGAGAAACAGAAAATCGGAAATACAGAAATTGGAAAAACAGAATTCGGCATTGGCAGAAATCAGAATTTCCACGGAATTAGAAATGGGCATTTCAGACCATCCCTATTTACAATATACTATGATGATATAGACATCACTGATCTTTCACCACATTCTTCTGTGACATTTTAGGTTAGGAGAAAATTAAAAGAAGTCATAGTAAGAATATTAAAATAAGAAGGCGCGCACACACATATATACATATCTTATGTTGTGATGAGACTATAACCTGATGAGGTTATTCAATTCATTCATATTGGTATTCTGAAGGGTTTAGTAAAAAAAGATTTATATTTTTGGTATCCGTGTGGCACGCTTTTTATAGCCCCGTCTTTACCTTTGTTCTTTACTAAAAACAAACCATGAAACTGATACACTAGAAACAGTTTGTAAATTTATATTGTTTTATAGTCTGCATAGTATAAAGTTGCTAACGTCCTGACTAAATACCACAGTGACTCACAAAAGATTACTGTCAAAGAACATTACACAAATACAGTGAGACTATCCTGATGTAGATGACTAATGCCTTTGCAACCTTAGATACACTTGTTGATAAAACCAGCAAATAATATAGAGGGATTCAACAAAAAAACAGATACATGTATGCATATAATCAAGGCTTTGGTTAAAAATGGTGCCAGATGTAAACAATATTGAAGTTGTCACTTAATAAAATGAGTGCCAGGATATGCGCCGTGCTGCTCGGATACCCCTTTTCAAAATCCAAATAGAATTCGGATCCGGATATCTAGAAATCCGATCCGAATCGGATATCCGAATTCAACTTTTTTGTACCCGAATCCAATTCGGATATCCGAACCAGAATCGGAGATATCTGCCCGGATTCGGATACCCGAGTAGAAAACCGGAAGTGGCCTTTAAATTGCTTCTAAAATGTTTTTAGGGTAAATGAGGCATGTAGCATCATTTTTTTTTAAAGGGAAACACTAATTGATGATGTGGGGACATAAAATCCCCCCAAAAAACAAAAAAAAAATGGCTGTCAATTAACATCAGGACTTGGTTCCAGACAGTACAACTGGGACAGCACAGTTATCAGCCCAGACACCTCCAAAAAATTACAGAGCAATTGTGTTAAGATAATAATCACCATGGGTACCACGGCACAGGTAAAACATTACAAAGGAGAGGTTCCAGAAGCGGTCGTACTGCCGCAGTTGGGTACTCCCCACAACTGGGACAGCACAGTTATCAGCCTAGCCACCTCCAAAAAATTACACAGCAATTGTGTTAAGATAATAATGACCATGGGTACCACGGCACAGGCAAAACATTACAAAGGAGAGGTTCCAGAGCGGTTGTACTGCCGCAGTTGGGGCCTCCCCACAACTGGGACAGCACAGTTATCATCCCAGACACCTCCAAAAAATTACACAGCAATTGTGTTCAGATAATCACCATGGCACCTAGTGTTGGTACCACGGCTGTAAAAAATTTTTTAACCAGGCTTATTACTGAAGACGGAGCCAGGAGGTTGTGATGGTAAAGGGTGGTGGTAAGGCAGGCATAGTGATTCCCACTCAGCCACTTCATTTCCCCTTCTTGCCAACAACAGGGGCCAGGAACTCACCAACCACCCAAGCCTGGTTCATTTTTAGAAAAGAAACATCAGTCTGTCCACAGACTGGGGGGACAGACAAGAGCGCTTCTTGGTGACCACGCCACCAGCCGCACTGAAGTACCTTTCTGACAGCACGCTGGAAGGCGGGCAGGACAGCACTTCCAGGGTGTACTGCACCAGCTTGCTCCAGATATCAATACCAATGTCAGCGATGCTGATCCTCCGTGCCAGACCCACTGAAGTATTCTCCTCCTCAGAGTCAGAGCTGACATCCCCCTCCTGTGGATGGTAGTCCTGGTCCTTCATCTCGTCATCAACATCATACTCCCCCTCCTTGAACAACTGCTGGGATGATGAGCCCACCTCAAACTCCTCTTCTGCTGACACATCATGGACGGACTCCCCCCCCCAATAACCACCGTCACCATCTCAGACTCTTCCACAAAGCCCATTACGTCCAGAATGTGTTTTGTAGGGCTGGTGGTGGCCTGCTCGTCATCCACCATCAGCTGCATCACAGACGCGGCGTCTTTCTCCTCCAATTTGCGCCACCGACACTGCTTGAAAATGGCCACTACATGCTGCTGCGTCTCTGCAGCATGACTCCCTCTAACAGCTGGACGGCCAGTGGCTAGCGGCAGAATGGAGGCTGAGGCGGCAGAACTGCTGACGGAGGCCGCAATGTTGCTCCCTCTCATCTTAGCCTTGCTGACCCTCCCCCGGCTGCCAGTGCCAGACATAGTACAAGATATGTGATGTCCCAGATGATGTGTGGGGTACTTGTACTTTATTAATAGCGGGCTTGGACTTTGAATCAGCACAGAGTGCCAGACAGCAGAGTAGAACAAGACACACTGACACTGCTCACTGCTCAGTCAGCAGCACAGCAGCACTGCAATAATCTGTAGTAGCTAACACAGTACTACTCCGACTCTCTAACAACTAATAGCACTCCAGTAACTACACAATAACACAGTAATCCTACCTACCTATTCTGTAACTACTAGCTAGCTAAGGCTAAAAGCAGGCCAGCCGGCAGCAGGAGGCCTGGACTGTGCACAGCACACACACAGACACAGGACCTTACTAGCAGACAGATGCTGCAGCTCAAAGTCTGACTGACTGACACTAACAAATTACACAGGCTAGCTAACTACAACACAATATAACAGTAGTGTAGTGAAGGTGTTTATCTGTAAAAACGCTTGGTTTCACAATGTGATAGTGCACTTGCTTAGCCAAACAGCACTGGAGTGTATCTCAGTGTGCAGTCACAAAGCAAGAACGATTCTTCATCATGGCCCCCCTCATTATATACAGGAGGGACTGGCCAAGGTTCCCCTCTGTGATTGGTTGCTTGGGCTTAGGCTGGGAGCCCTCTGATTGGCTCAATAATGTCATGGACGTCATCTCCATGGTTACAGTACCCGGATTCGGATATCCGACCTTAGTATCCGACGGATTCTGGATTTTCAGATTGATATCCGCAATAACTCGGATAGTGCTATTCGGATTTGGTCCAGGTATCCGGAATCCGAATCCGGTTCGGATAGTGGAAAACGTTCAGATTATATAGGTAATGCGAAAATCCGAAATCTTGCTGAGCAGCACTGGATATGCTGTAAAATATTGTGTATAATACTGATATTCAACCACTCCCCACTGTAATTTCTATTTTTAGGTTTACTAAAATGATCACCAGAAAGACTGATAAAATAATCATTTCATTTACAGATCTTGTACTACTTCATTAATATAGTAAAATATCTTTGATGTTTACCAATATTTTACAATAAACTAGCCTCCCCCCTTACCCCGTGGTGCCTAACCCTAAGACCCTCCTGGTGGCGCCTAACTTTAAGAACCCCCTGGTGATGCCTAACCTTAACCATAATGCTAGGTACACACTATGAGATTTTCTGGCAGATTTACAGGCAGATCGATTATTTCCAACATGTCCATTCTGATTTCTGATCGATTTCTGATTTTTTCAGATAGATTTCTGACTGTTTTCCATTCACTTCTATCGGAAATCAATCGGAAATCATATTGGACATGTTGGAAATAATCGTTCTGACAGTAAATCTGCCAGAAAATCTCAAAGTGTGTACCTGGCTAGCATGAGACCCCCCTGGTGGTCTGGCTGTGCCTATCCTTAAGACCCCACTGGTGGTGGCTAACCTTAACCCTCCTGTTGGTGCCTACAGCTAAGACCCCTGCTGGTGCCTAATCTTAACCCCCCTGGTGGTAGCTAACCGTAAGTCCCCCGCTGCTGTCTAACCTTAACCCCCCTTACCCAGTGGTGCCTACTGCCTAACCTTAAAGTGAACCGAGCATCATTTTTAACTCCCAGGGCAGCTCTATAGCAAATTAAAAATGTATTCTAAAAATGTGGTATATTATTAAAAAAAAACTTTCATTTTACCTCATCTTTTTACATTTAAGGGTTAAAATAAGCACCGTCTGTGAAAGGACTTGCGGTCGGAAGACCAACAGATGATGGAAGGCAGATAAGAAATCACCTCATTAGACTTAATTGACCACAAACAAACCCTGAGTTTCCCCACTGTATTTCAAACAGAAAACATAATGCTGGGAATACACAGCTCGATTCTGAGCCATTTAGATGGCTCGATAGATAACTTCCGACATCTCCGATCTCCCGTCCGATCGTTTCACCACTCGATTCTGGAATGAGGACAATGCAAAAAGATAAGAAAAACAAGCGTAAGATAAGAGAAACGCCTGCGGAATCAAGCGGGGAATCGATCGAGCGGGAGAATTGAGCGGCAAAATCGAGCCGTGTATACTCAGCATTAGTCACACCTAGCCTGGATAATGGAAGTGGAAAAGTAGCAGGTGGTTGAACTTCTCAAACATGGCAGCCCTTTCAGCTATTTAAAAATCAGGAGTTGCTTACATCCCTGTAACCCCCTCAGAGGGAGCCTAAACTTTATCCCCCATTTTGTTTGTGTAATATAAATGAGTATATGATTGTATATGGTTTTATTTAACATAGAATAAAAGAAGTGAGTCAAAATGTAAAATATATATATATATATATATATATATATATATATATATATATATATATGCGTTGCAGAACTGTAGCAAAGAGGGGGGAAAAATAAATCAATGCATTGCAGAGTGAGAAGATAAAAAATAGAAGAGCGGTCAGGAAATGATTAACACTCGGCATGTAATTTGTTCATATTGTTTGATCCACAATCAGCCTGTACGTAATCATCTTTACTACTGGCAGACATGAAAAAAACAGACAGCACCAACTGCCATAATCTATAAACACATCCCTATCAATGCAATAGGCTAAAAGGTTGTTTTTTATAGAAATACATATGCACAGAGGATGATACTATTTGCCTGGCAGTTGGAAACAGCCATTATTTCCCACAATGCAACAAGGCTCACAGAAAGCAAACTGCCAGGATCTAGGTGCTAACATCACACTGTGGAAGGTGTTTTACCACAGTCATACAGACCTCCCTGATGATCTATTCGAGAAAAGGTAAAGATTTCTCGTGGGAAAAGGGGTATCAGCTACTGATTGGGATGAAGTTCAGTTCTCAGTTACAGTTCCTCTAATAACCTCATACTGTGTTATTGTAATAAATTTGGTATGGAAATAAAAGTTAAATATAACAAGCGATATAGTTGTTATATATTTACGCAGCGCACTTTTTATACACCTAGGACCAATAGAGACAAGATTTGCATTAATGTGAATTGGGTGCCCTTTTTAACAGGCGCCATTATTAAGTTCTACCAGAAGTGAACAACAGGTAGGTATATGCAGTGATGGGTATTACAATGTGCACCTGTCACACACAGACAGGTAGCTGACAGGCACAGTGACACTGCGTGCGCTCAACTCACATAGGTAGGTGGGTGCACTGTGAACAACAGGTAGGTAGGTATATGCAGTGATGGGTATTACAATGTGCACCTGTCACACACAGACAGGTAGCTGACAGGCACAGTGACACTGCGTGTGCTCAACTCACATAGGTAGGTGGGTGCACTGTGAACAACAGGTAGGTAGGTATATGCAGTGATGGGTATTACAATGTGCACCTGTCACACACAGACAGGTAGCGGACAGGCTCAGTGACACTGCATGCGCTCAACTCACGTAGGTGGGTGGGTGCACTGTGAACAACAGGTAGGTAGGTATATGCAGTGATGGGTATTACAATGTGCACCTGTCACACACAGACAGGTAGCGGACAGGCACAGTGACACTGCGTGCGCTCAGCTCATGTAGGTAGGTGGGTGCACTGTGAACAACAGGTAGGTAGGTATATGCAGTAATGGGTATTACAATGTGCACCTGTCACACACAGACAGGTAGCGGACAGGCACAGTGACACTGCGTGTGCTCACATAGGTAGGTGGGTGCATTGTGAACAACAGGTAGGTATATGCAGTAATGGGTATTACAATGTGCACCTGTCACACACAGGTAGTCACTGAATGTGCTGGGCCTGGCAGTGGCACACACAGTATGAATTATCAAGGCTGTCTAGTATGCAACACAAGTGTCAGAGGGACACACAGAAAAAAAAATAGATCACTGCCTGACGCTACCTGCCTTTTATAAGGGGGGGGGGGGGCTCCAGGAGGGAGTGTAGCCTATTTGGCTACAATGTACCTGCTGACTGTGATGTAGAGAGTCAAACTTGACCCTAATGGTGCATTATGGGGGTGAACTGAACTTCCGGAAAAGTTCGCGTTCACTGGCGAACGCGTACCACCGGAAGTTCGCCGGGAACCACTCGCCGGGAACCGTTCGGGCCTTTTTTAACAGTGACATTGCGTGCGCTCAGCTCACGTAAGTAGGTAGGTGCACTGTGAACAACAGTTAGGTAGGTATATGCAGTCATGGGTATTACAATGTGCACCTGTCACACACACAGGTAGTCACTGAATGTGCTGGGCCTGGCAGTGGCACACACAGTATGAATTATCAAGGCTGTTTATGCAACACAAGTGTCAGTGGGACACACAGAAAAAATAATAGATCACAAGAACAAGATTAGCTCTCAAAAAAGCTGTTGTGGGGTGCTTTTTTAGCAATAAAAATCAGCAAGGAGCAAGCTAACAAGCCTACAAGAGCCTAACTAAGCTTTCCCTATGAGAGTCTGCAGCAGATATCCCTTCACTAATTACTGCAGGCACGCGAGTGAGTCCACTGCCTGACACTGCCTGCCTTTTATAAGGGGGGTGGGGCTCCAGGAGGGAGTGTAGCCTAATTGGCTACAATGTGCCTGCTGACTGTGATGTAGAGGGTCAAAGTTGACCCTAATGGTGCATTATGGGGGCGAACCGAACTTCCGGAAAAGTTTGCGTTCAATGGCGAACGTGAACCACCGGAAGTTCGCCGGGAACCGTTCGCAGGCAAACCGTTCGGGCCATCTCTAACAGTGACACTTCATGCGCTCAGCTCGCGTAGGTAGGTGGGTACACTGTGAACAACCGGGTCTATGAAAAATGGCGCCAGATACCGTTTTTAAAAAATGGCGCCCCATATAAATGCATTATTCAACGATATTTATCGTTTTTGAGTGTTAAAAAATGGCGCCGCCGGCCAAAACGTTATTTATCGTTTTTGTGTTAATTTGTTTATCGTTTTGAATGTTAGCCCTAACTAATCCGCCGCATTCCCGACGCTCTAATGTAACTAAATCCCCCCTAAATCCCCGGGGGGCAATCTGGCTGCGTTTCCGAGTGAAGCAGGGCTATGAGCTGAAGCCCTGCCCCACAGGTGTCTGTCATCGGCAGATCTCCGCCTCTCCCCGCCCCTTTCAGTCTTCCTCCTCTGAGAGGGGCGGGGGAGAGGCGGAGTTCCGCCGATGACAGACACCTGTGGGGCAGGGCTTCAGCTCATAGCCCTGTCTCACTCTGAAGCTAATACTGTCAGCAAAATCCACGACCCACAAATTCGTGGATTTTGCAGGTGGACAGTGAGGGGGGAGTTTGGGGGGCTCTACATAGTTTCATGTGGCCGTTTTCTTAGGGCTATTAGGTAATATATGTATTTAAATAAAATTAGGTTTTTACACAATTTTTCTCATTAAAGCAATAAAATTAATTCATTTGTTTAATATAAATGGATATTTAACTTAATTGACAATTGTATATTCCATTTTAATTATTTTAATAAAAAAAAAAAATCAGAACCTTGAGTCTCGAACTTAAAAAGTTGTGAGCCTATTCTTACAAGCTGTTTCATCTACCCACTACACTATTTTTTTTTTCACTGTTAAAGGAATACTTAAGTCAAAAAAAAAAAATGACATTTACTCACCTGGGGCATCCCTCAGCACCCCGAAGCTGGATGGTGCCCTCGCAGCCCCGCTCCGATCATCCTGTCCCCGCCGGCGGCTACTTCCGGTTCGGCGACAGCCGCCGACAGGCTGGGAACGCGGCTGATTTTCCGCGTTCCCAGCCGCTGCTATCACTCCCTATGCTGCTATAGCGTATATATATACGCTATAGCAGCATAGGGAGTGATAGCAGCGGCTGGGAACGCGGAAAATCAGCCGCGTTCCCAGCCTGTCGGCGGCTGTCGCCGAACCGGAAGTAGCCGCCGGCGGGGACAGGATGATCGGAGCGGGGCTGCGAGGGCACCATCCAGCTTCGGGGTGCTGAGGGATGCCCCAGGTGAGTAAATGTCATTTTTTTTTTTGACTTAAGTATTCCTTTAACAGAGCTAGTAATGTTTTAGTTCTTTTGTTTTTACATACACATTAGTTGAATAGCGCCATCTAGCGATTACATTAAATACCGACTATTGTAAAGATAAATTAGCTGCTTATATTAATTTAATAATACTTGTAATAGACCAATATGTATGTATCAATATATCTTTATCTCTATATCTGTGTGTGTGTGTGTGTGAATATATATATATATATATATATATATATATATATATACAGCAAATATATATATTAATATTTATAAATATAATTTATGGAAGAAGGTTCATACATGTATTTATATATGTATTCACGTATATTTTTATCCCCTTCCCGACCGCCCACAGCCGATAGGCGGGGTGAAAGTGGTGTCTGCAACGACCACAATACGCCCTTCGTTGGTGGCTTGTTGCGTAGTAGCTGGCTGTGGATCGTGCGCTCGGATGCGCGTGCATCCGTCGGCAATAGGCTTCGCCCACCCACAACGTCAGCCCGCTGTCCGTTCGGCCGCGGGTTGTTAACCCCTTGATCAACGCATACAATGCGTATAATAATACGCTTTCTAATGTAAACAAAGCGTATTGTACAGGCTGCCTCCTTCCCTGGTGGTCCAAGTGACTGAGGGACCACCAGGGCAGGCTGCAGCCCCCCTCTTATGCACCCAAACACACTGATCCTCCCCCCCTGCCCCCTGATCGCCCACAGCACCCCTGATACACCCCCCCCCCCCTTGAACACCCTCTCAGACCCCTGTTTGCACCCAATCACCCCCCTACTCACCCATCAATCACTCCCTGTCACTATCATTCATCGCTATTTTTTAGATTAGGCCCTAAACTGCCCCCTGGGTGCTCCTGATCACCCCCTCTCACCCTCATATCCTCCACAGAACACCCCCCCCCCACCAGGTGTACTGTAGGTATATGCAGTACTGGTTATTACAATGTGCACCTGTCTCACACACAGGTAGTCACTGAATGTGCTGGTCCTGGAAATGGCACACACACAGTGGGAATTATCAAGGCTGTCTATGCAACACAAGTGTCAGTGGGACACACAGAAAAAAAATAGATACAAGAACAAGATTAGCTCTCAAAAAAGCTGTTGTGGGGTGCTATTTTAGCAATAAGAATCAGCAAGGAGCAAGCTAACAAGCCTACAAGAGCCTAACTAATCTTTCCCTATAAGAATCTGCAGCAGCAGCAGCTGTCCCTTCTCTATTTACTGCAGGCACACGAGTGAGTAAAATGGCCGGCGATGCCTGCCTTTTATAAGGGGGGGGGGGGGGGAGTGGCTCTAGGAGGGAGTGTAGCCTGATTGGCTACAATGTGCCTTCTTACTGTGATGTAGAGGGTTGACCCTAATGGTGCATTATGGGGGCAAACCGAACTTCCGGAAAAGTTTGCGGTTCTCCGTAATCACGAACCCCCGGAAGTTCGCCGGGAACCGTTCGCCGGCAAACCGTTCGGGCCATCTCTAATAGTATGCTGGTACCTGCATATCAGTGTGTGAAACTAACAGCTACCACTGCCAAAGCCAACTTTTTAGTACTAACAAGCCTGCATAACCACTGGCTATTTGTATTCAGAGGCACTTTGCAAAAAACTCATTTCATCTTAAAGAGACACTGAAGCGGAAAAAAAATTATGATATTATGATTTGTATGTGTAGCACAGCTAAGAAATAAAACATTAAGATCAGATACATCTGCTAATTGTTTCCAGTACAGGAAAGGTGGCCATACACTGGTCGATGTGCCATTAGATCGACCAGCTGACAGATCCCTATCTGATCGAATCTGATCAGATAGGGATCGTATGGCTGCCTTTACTGCAAACAGATTGTGAATCGATTTCAGCCTGAAACCGATCACAATCTGTTCAGCTGCTCCTGCCGCCTGTCCCCCCCCCCCCGTATACATTACCTGAGGCTGGCTCCCGGGCGTCTTCTCTGCACTGCACCGCACTGCTGTTCTTGCTCCATCCCGGCGCTTCCTGTGTTACTCCGTGACCAGGAAGTTCAAATAGAGCGCCCTCTATTTCAACTTCCTGGTCACCGGAGTGACACAGGAAGTATAAGCGTACACTGGGAGATGCGGAAATGCGGTGCAGCGAGGAGAAGAGGACCCCGGAGCCAGCTTCAGGTAATGTATACATGCTCGGATCGGGCCCGAATCGTACGCCGCAAGCGACGCGCTCCTACCGCCGGGCGATCGAGGGTAATTTCCCGCACGGCGCGATCGACGGTCCGATCCGATTTCGGGAGGGAATCGGATCGGCGGGTGCGTTTAGCGCAAGCGATTGGCAGCAGATCCGATCCCAGGATCGGATCTGCTGTCGAAACGGCCGTGAATCGAGCCAGTGTATGGCCTGCTGAAGAGTTAAGAAACTCCAGTTGTTATCTCTATGCAAACAAGCCATTAAGCTCTCCGACTAAGTTAGTCGTGGAGAGGGCTGTTATCTGACTTTTATTATCTCAACTGTAAGTGAACTGTTTACTTTTTCTCTGCTAGAGGAGAGGTCATTACTTCACAGACTGCTCTGAAAGACTCATTTTGAATGCTGAGTGTTGTGTAATCTGCACATATTATAGAATGATGCAATGTTAGAAAACACACTATATACCTGAAAATAAAAATATGAGAATATTTTCTTTGCTGCTAATCTTCTAGTAATTATTCATAGTACACAACCAATTCATTATATCATATATTTTTTTTTTCGCTTCAGTGTCTCTTTAAGTTTAATCCTAGCTGGATCACAGGACACATTAGAAAGATGAAAATATTCACAAAGAAGGTGGATGCTTTAGTCCACATAAATAGCACAAATACTAACACACACACACACCAGGGGTGCAACTAAGAAGCTTGGGGCCTCAGTGCAAGTTTTACATCGGGCCCCAAGAACTCTTTTGATATGGGGCCCCAAAACCTACCAAGTACACCTGCAGTGTCAGAGAGGTGTATTTAGAGTAAGGACACAGTTTGTTAAAGTGTACCCGAGGTGGATTTAGCATTGAAATGGGACACAGAGGCATGTTCTCTAGCTGAATGCCTACCTCTGTCGCTCCAGCTAACTGAAAATGCTGACATGTCAGTACTCTGTAAATAGAAGGGGTGTCCTTAGCTGGAAGGCTTTCCCCTGAACACCCACTCCAGCCTCTGACATGCCCCATCCATGCCACAACTCCTTTATTGTCTTACTGAGACTGACAGCTCTGAGGGAGAGAGAGCTGAGACGTGAGGACATGCTATGACCCAGAAGTACTTGTGTTCTTCCCAGGGTTGCGGACATTTTTAAAGTTTTTTTATTTTTCTAAAATCTCTAACTTGAGAACGGACTGGCGGAGAATGGCGAGAAGCGGCGCATCATGACCCGGAAGACTAACTGCTTTTTGAAGCACCACCTCAGGTTCTCTTTAAGGATTACCACATTCAAATCACATATAGAGGATCTATATGTGCATTGAATAGTGGTGTTCATTACCAGTATAGCACCATCAGTTGCGTATCATATAAAGCACCTAGGCATGCAGGCTACATCTACAAACATAAAAAAAATAATAGATTTCTCTCAGGGCTATTTAAGCTTGCACCACAAGACTGACCAGTACTGAATTTTTCAACTCACTTCTGATTGCCTGAATTCTTGTCTGACTGACTTTGATTGTGACCCAGTTTGTGAACATTAATTTCTGCTATTACTAATCATTCTCTGTTCAATCCCTGCTTGTCTGATTAACTGCTTAATAGGCATGGCCGAACATCACGATTTCGCGTTCATTACTGCATTTGTGAATTTTACCCAAAAAAATTGTGAACTGGAAATTCACAGACATACTGGGTGCCGAAGGTGCTTCAGGATTGCTGTCCCTGTAGCCAAGGAGGGCATGAGGCCTGCTGTAACATTTTTAACATTTTAAATAATGTAA
This sequence comes from Hyperolius riggenbachi, assembly GCF_040937935.1. NCBI lineage: Eukaryota > Metazoa > Chordata > Amphibia > Anura > Hyperoliidae > Hyperolius > Hyperolius riggenbachi. Next base: position 410,619,485 of record NC_090646.1, on the reverse strand, counting down.
TACACTATAATTTTTTTCAACCACCTCTCCTGCATTTTGGGAATTTATACTTGTGCTCTTCTGTATAAGATCACATATGCCAAGGCCACAGGATGACGCACCACCACAACCCCTAGTACCTCCACACTTTGGCCTGCCATGTTTCTTAGGGTGAATGACCAGCCAAGGTGTATTGTCACAAATATACTTTTGGGGGGGCAAACAAGTCACCTAGAACACACAGTATGGTCACACGGGACTGAAAGTGACAAAACAGTCAGTACACGTTCAACACAGCAGGCTAGGCAGTGACCAGCAAGGGGTATTCTCACAAATGTCTGTCTGTCACACAGTTTTTATTATTGGTACACTGATATCACTGATAACACAGGATGGTCGGTCACACAGGTGTTGCTACAGATTGCCCAGTAAGATCATGGTAAGCCAGATCTCCTAGTAGTGTGTAAGGGGGTAAAAATTACCAAAAAGCCCTTCTTAAAACAGAAGGTATTTGTGATTATTCAGGTTGGAGCGCATAAATGAGGTGTCCCACAATGCATTACTGCTGAATATCACCCATGTGGAATTCATCATGAGTCATGACTATGCTCTAGGTGAGTGTAAGGCTAGGGTTCATAGCCCAGCAGAACAATATAACCAATTTCTGTAAGCCAAAACTACCTTCATTGATGCTATGGTCAGAATATATGATGATCCCCAACCATGGACTTCAAACACCAAAACCATATCTTTGCTCTATGTGTTAACTTTTTTTTTTCAAAAATCTTCATTTGTACACAACATTTGCAACATCCCAGAAACATTTTGAAAAGTAAATTACAGGGCTATTCTTTTGTAGTAGCAGCCTCAATTGGTGTCAGTTTAGCAAACGTTATTAGCTTCGTGTTGGTGTGCTCCGAAAAAGCCTTATTTCAGCAATGGCATTAAGCAACAAGGTGGTTTTCTCAGTACTTGAAAAGCATCTTGCAGAAGTCTTCCTAACACAATATTCATTCATTCAAGCCTCAGAGCACATTCTGAAAGCCCTCCAAAATTAAACAGAAGATCTTAAGCTTAAATGATTTTAGCAAGACTCCAAGGGCCTTTGGAGTGTCAGGATCAGGACTCACCTAAGACAGATGATGTGAACTGGGGCACAGAGTCTAAGTGGTACCCACAAGCCACAAAGCATGATAAGTTGGAGGTTCTAGCGACCTCCTAGTTACTTTGCAGCAGACACCACCAGGTTTTCTGGTTTCCAGGATTTCACCTCCATAGATGACCAGAAATATTGGATTCGGCCTCAATTCACTAAGCAGTTTAGACTAGTCTACTGATGGTTTTTAGTCTACTGACGCTAGATGCATTAAAGGGGAATTCACTATTACCAAATGTTTTAGACCTGGTTTTTAGACCTGGTCTAAACCATATGGTAATTAGGTGGGTAAAGCAGGGGAAATAATCAAAAGATGCAATTCAAAAACAAGTAGCTATGACTGACATCCTTCTCCTTTGATGAGCTCTCATCTGCATACAATTAAACTCCTGCATGATTAATTCAAAAGGTTCCATCCTCACATCTAAATACCTCACAGAATTACTTTACCTACAAGAAATCAGCTGGTCCAATCTCTGTCAGAAAAAGTGGGCGTGGTTACTCCTTGTTTGCCTTTGTGACTTGTGTAATTACTGAATGTTAGACCAGGTCTAAAAACAGGTCCAAAACATTATGCTGGGAATACACGTTACGTTTTTTGCGAAGAATCGTTCCGATAGATGCCTTCGATAATAAAATACCGACATGTCCGATTTTCCGCTCAATTCTGTTCCGCTCGATTTCTCATAGAAGTGGATGGAAAAAATATAAGAAAAATGAGTGGAAGATAGGAGAATTGAGCAGAAAATCGAATGGCTAATAGATCCCGCGCAGAATGGAACGCGAAAAATGTAACGTGTATTCCCAGCAATACACCAAACCATCAGTAGACTAAAAACCATCTGTAGACTAGTCTAAACTGCTTAGTGAATTGAGGCCATTGTGGAGACAGCGAGCAGGCATACGTAAAAAGAGGTTTTAAAGAGGGTCTTTAGTTCCTGATCCTTCACAGATTTCTACTGAGGAAGCTCGCTGCATCCAATCAGACACATCATGTTTATCCTAATTAATTTTGCTATATTACTTTACTGCCCTTAATCAAAAGGTAAGCTCACCTTCATTTTACTTCACTACTACTTTGGGTCACTCACCTCTTTTTCTCAGTATATATGCTCTTCCCCTCCTAGGGAATGATGAGCTAAGAACAATGTTAGAGAGTGAGCCAGGTTTCAGTGGTACTGAACTAGGGCAGAATGGTAGGAAACTCTCCCCTGAAGCTAAAACAGTGGTTGCTTGATACTGGCAGCCTATCTCCTAGCATTGTTACAGCAAAACGTTTATAGTTTTCTTGTACAATCTTAATCTCACCTCCAATCTTGATAAGTGTCATCAGTTGAAAGACAAATAAGGCTGACTAGAACTACTCTGTAACTTTATCTGGGCGTTGGCAATGGCAACAATACATTGCAATTATGATCGGTTTGCGTCTAATAGATAGCTACTTATAGACAGCTAGTACTACGCTGGCCAATCAGCTTGTAAGGCCTGGCAGATCCCCAGGTTTATTAATCAGTCAAAATGCCCCAATCTCTTCTGCAGTCTGCTTCACCCTATGTGACGCGTCCCTGCTCAGCCGAGGGATGACAAGTGCATATTCCCAGCACTCAGCTACACCCAGGCCTTTAAGTGTGCAAGGTATTTTGGGACTGAGATAATAGAAAGCAGAGGCACCACCAGAACCCATTTGACAGGAACACAGTCAAAGAGTAGTCAGAGTCCTGGATCATACACGTGAATCAGATGACTAATAACCAGGGGATAAGCATAGGTATAGCCCAGACAAGCCAGGGGTCATACACAGAGAATCTAATCCAACCGTCAATAACAGGGGATAATCCAAAGAGCAGTCAAGATACAGGCAAAAGGATGGTCCAGGCAGCAATCAATAGAGTAAACAGGGTTCAAGCAAGGTCACAGCAAAGATCAGGCAGATATTGCACCCAGCAGCTAGCTCAAGTAAACAACTCTATCACGGCCAGCAAGTGAGTGTCACAGCAGAGCATTTATGCCAGAGCCACCCAATCAGCTGTAGCCGCACAACTCACCAACCAATGACACGTTTCTATCACCAGTGATTGGTTCTAATGAGAGCACAAATACTTCCTGTACTCGGCTTAAGACCATAGAGAGTACGTCGAGTGTATAGCCATGTGCGCCTGCCGTCCTGTGACAACAGAGGATGTGCATGTCTGCAGGGATGTTGGGGGAAGCCGTCACTGTTCTGCGCAACTCCTGGCTGGGACCCGGAAGTGTCAGCTCCATCACTGGAAGCGGAATAGGTGAGATTATCACACGGCTACTACGTAGGGTAGAATCAGAGGAGCCATTCATATATTTTATAGATGATCGGCTACAAATAGCAGTTGTTTGGTGCCAGGAGTTACTGTTAACTATTGGGGGGAGGAGATAATGTTAGGCACTAGTAGGCATTAGTGTTAGGAATTAGGTGGAAGGGTAAGTGTAAAGCCTCATACCCATCGGGCGATATTTGCGGCGATGTTACCCAACGTTGGCAACATCGTCTAACATAAGCATATTAAACGATGTTGCCTCCTGCGGCGATCACGCATCATTAAGCAACGGACACAACGGATCGGATCTTTAAAGCCTTATACCCACCGGGCAATACTTGCAGCGATGTTACCCAATGTCTGGCAACATAGTTTAAGATAAGCAATCGTGCATCATTAAGCGATGGACGCGGCGGATCGGTTTTTTAAGATTCCTGACGACTCCATACAAAGTACCGCGATCGCTTACTTCCCGTTTGCGCCCATCGAGTAGTCGCGTGATGTTGACAGCAAGAAGAGGCATCACTTAATGACTGTCATCAAGGGGACGTCGCTGTACCCGTCGAGTGGTGAGTATGTAGCCTAAGATCCACAACGACTCCACACAAAGTACCACGATCGCGTACTTCCTGTTCATGCTTGTCATGCAGTCACGTGTCGTTGTGAGCAGGAAGAGGCGTCGCTTAACAACCATCACCAAGGGGTCGTCACTGGACCAGTCCAGGGTGTGAGTACGTAGCTTTAGTCAAAATGAGGGGAGGGTTCAGGGCCGGTTCTAGACTTTTTGCTGCCTGAGGCAAACTTGTGAGGATGTGCCGCCCACCCCACCCGATCTGGAATGATCGCCCAGCACTCAACAATTTACTCTACTTCATTTAATGTTCTCACATGACATGTTGCAGCTCAACACAGGGGCTGGCTGTGAGTCTGTGAGTCTGATTCTCTTCCTACTCTGACTACATGCTGTTAGGGCCTGTTTCCACTACACGCAGATTCTGGATGCAGAAAAACTGACTACAATGAATGCCTATGGGGCTGTTTCCACTAAACACGATTTTTCTGATGCAGATTTCCCATGGGCATTCATTGGAGTCAGTTTTCTGCATCCAGAATCTGCGTGTAGTGGAAATAGGCCCTTACTGTAAACACAGTACAAAAATGCTGCCCCTGTAATCTCTGCAAACCGATGCATGTTTCACCTTGCTTCATGAGAGAACTGGCCCTGGGAGGGTTAATATAAGAATGTGGGCCAGGTAAGTGTATAGTAAAATATTGGTAAAATAAATGACCAGTATTTTTACTATCAGCACCGCCCGGCACCCAATTCACGCTGCAATACGTACGTACAACAAAACAATGCTAATTTTATGGTTATTCAAATTTCAGTTTGAACTTTTAGAGGTTTATAACTGGCTGAAAACTGAAAATGTTAAGTAATTTATTTGCCAACTATAAATTGTTGGCAAAGAAGAACTGACATGACATAGCAATTTTAAAACAAAAGTAGAGTTTCCCTGCAAAACAAAGTACTAGAATGTACTAAGTCCCACAATCTACTAAGAGCTATTATGCCAGTTATCCTAATGGAAAAACCTATTTCTCAGTAATCACAGTGTTAATTATATTTTTGAACGCAAAACTATACCTTATTAGAGTTATTAGTAGCTGAAATATTTTCTCGATCATTTTTCGTGTCATTGTGGAAGTCTGCTTTAACAAGAATTCCAGGTGCTTTGCTCATGCAGATGATGCCACCTAGTGGAACTTGCAAAAACTTCAGACAAATCGTGAATGATGTTAAATAATATTACAGTATAATCTATTGCAAATGTTTCAGTAATCACAAATATGGCAGCGTTAAACTATTTCTGCATGATGACATTACACAACAACTCTTACATAACAATGGCTATGTCAGATTAAGGACCACTATCATGAAGCATTGCAAACATGTAAATACATACATACAGTGGGATGCGGAAGTCTGGGCAACCTTGTTAATCGTCATGATTTTCCTGTATAAATTGTTAGTTGTTACAATAAAAAATGTCAGTTAAATCTATCATATAGGAGACACACACAGTGATATTTGAGAAGTGAAATGAAGTTTATTGGATTTACAGAAAGTGCGCAATAATTGTTTGAATAAAATTAGGCAGGTGCATAAATTTGGGCACCACAAAAAAGAAATGAAATTAATATTTAGTAGATCCTCCTTTTGCAGAAATTACAGCCTCTAAACGCTTCCTGTAGGTTCCAATGAGAGTCTGGATTTTGGTTGAAGGTATTTTGGACCATTCCTCTTTACAAAACAGCTCTAGTTCATTCAGGTTTGATGGCTTCCGAGCATGGACAGTTCTCTTTAACTCACACCACAAATTTTCAATTATATTCAGGTCTGGGGACTGAGATGGCCATTCCAGAAGGTTGTAATTTTTCCTCTGCATGAATGCCTTAGTGGATCTTGAGCAGTGTTTAGGGCTATTGTCTTGTTGAAAGATTCAGCCCCGGCGCAGCTTCAGCTTTGTCACTGATTCCTGGACATTGGTCTCCAGAATCTGCTGATACTGAGTGGAATCCATGCGTCCCTCAACATTAACAAGATTCCCAGTCCCTGCACTGGCCACTTAGCCCCACAGCATGATACTGTAGACCTCCATATTCTACTGTAAGTAGAAGGTGTTTTTCTTGGAATGCTGTGTTCTTTTTCTTCCACGCATAACGCCCCTTGTTATGCCCAAATAACTCAATTTTAGTTTCATCAGTCCACAGCACCTTATTCCAAAATGAAGCTGGCTTGTCCAAATGTGCTTTAGCATACCTAATGCAGCTCTGTTTGTGCTATAGGCGGAGAAAAGATTTCCTCTGTATCACTCTCGCGTATAGCATCTCCTTGCGTAAAGTGCGCTGAATGGTTGAACGATGCACAGTGACTCCATCTGCAGCAAGATGATGTTGTAAGTCTTTGGTGCTGGTCTGTGGGTTGACTCTGACTGTTCTCACCATTCGTCGCTTCTTTTTATCCGAGATTTTTCTTGGTCTGCCATTTTGAGCCTTAACTTGAACTGAGCCTGTGGTTTTCCATTTCCTCAATATGTTCCTAACTGTGGAAACAGACAGCTGAATTCTCTAAGACAGCTTTCTTTCTGTATCCTTCCCCTAAACCATTATGGTGAACAATCTTTGTCTTCAGGTCATTAGAGAGTTGTTTTGAGACCCCCATGTTGCTACTCTTCAGAGAAAATTAAGAGGAGGGAAACTTACAATTGGCCCCCTTAAATAATGATTCTCATAATTGGATTCATCTGTGTATGTAGGTCAGGGGTCACTGAGCTTACCAAGCCAATTTGAGTTCCGATAATTAGTTTGAAAGGTTTTGGAATCAATAAAATCAATCAAATTTATGCACCTGTCTAATTTTATTTAAACAATTATTGCACACTTTCTGTAAATTCAATAAACTTCATTTCACTTCTCAAAAATCACTGTGTGTGTCTCCTATATGATATATTTAACTGACATTTTTTTATCATAACTACCAACAATTTATACAGGAAATCCTGATGATTAACAAGGTTGCCCAAACTTTCGCATCCCACTGTATCCTATACCATAAAACCTAAGTGTCCTGCGTCCAACAGTTTTGTCCCTGTGTCCCAGGTTTTTTGTTACTGCGCATGTGCGCAGTAATAGACAAGTGGGACCAGGGAGCTGGACGGGCGAGCGAGGTGGGCGGGAAGCGAGCGAGGTGGGCGGGTGTGGGCCAGCGAGGTGGGCAGGTGCGGCCGAGCAAGGTGGGTGGGGAGCGGGCGAGCGAGGTGGGCGGGGAGCGGGCGAGCGAAGTGGGCAGGGGCGAACGAGGTGGGCGGGTGCGGGCGAGCGAGGTGAGCGGGGAGCGAGCGAGGTGGGTGGGTGCGGGCGAGCGAGGTGGGCGGGGAGCAGCCGAGCGAGGTGGGCGGGGAGCGGCCGAGCGAGGTGGGCGGGGAGTGGGCGGCAGTTGCGTGCGCGCACATGTGCACTGGCGGCAGCGGCGGTCGGAACAAGACCTAGTACTGTATAGTTACATAGTTAGTTTGGTTGAAAACAAGATATATACTTCCATCAAGTTCAACCAGGAAAAATAAATTCATAAGGAACAATTAGATACACTTCTTAAGGCCTCTATTGCACAGTGCGATTTTCCCATGGCAGGAGAGCCCACCGAAGGAGATCCGCCCTACACAAAATCCCCTTTGACATTATCCAGCGGCAGAGAGTGACGACAGGATAATATGCATAGGCCAGTCCCCTCCCCCCCACCCCCCCCAGTGGCGTACTCTCTGCTGGACAGGAAGTAGGTCACTGGGATTCCCATCGGTCTGTGCATGCATGACACACTCCATCATTCACACTGCGCCGCCATAGACTTGCATTACTGCATAATCCATGTGGTATGCACGACCATGCTGCAATGCACTGTTGACTTTGCAACAGCATTGTGGTGATTTCACTACTTCATTCACACCGCATTGTGTCTCTTGGCATTTGTAAGCCTCCATAAACTTACATCGACGTAGCAGTTTCTTGCGGCAAAATACCTTACCGCAACGCCATAGTGTAAAAAGGGACTTTATCCTTTACAAAAACACTTCCTAGAACGGATCTTTACAAAGATACTGGCCAGTCTCCATACTTGCTTTCACATAATTTAAGCTGGACTGAACAACTCCTGTTCAGAATCAGCAAGTGGTTTTGAAAATAAAGAAAAGCCCTGAGTATCCCCATGAGGAGATTATTAATATTGATTTATAAAGTGCCAATGTAATCGATGGCGGCGCTGTACAGAGTAAGAAACAGAAATGGAGTACATAATAATACAGACAATAATATACACAAAATATAGACATTAATATAGAATTGGCAGACATATTATTATTATTGTGACCACTTATGGATCTCATTATAATGAAATAAGAGATTGCTGGGTAGGGATCCCATTATTAAAAATTTGGTGGGCGATTACCCCCATAGGGCAGCAAGGAGGGGCAGGAACCTGTCAGATGTGCTCGTGAGCAGCAAATTTAAACCAAAAAATAAACCAGGAATTGTAAAAAGAAATCAAAAGAGGATGTTTCGCTGTTGCGATTGTCTCATGTGTCCATATATGGAAAAAGGTGATTCCTTCCCTAATTATGATGGTTCTGTATCTTATAGAATTAATGATTACATAGATTGTAGTACGGATAAGGTAATTTATCAACTAAGATGCAGTTGCAATATGATTTATATTGGTAAAACATATAGGCCTCTGAGGGACAGAATACAAGAACATGTCAATAATATAAAATCAAGCTATGAAAAAAGTCCTGTTGCTATGCATTTCAAAATGGCTCATAAATCTAATCCTAGATGTTTAAATGCTAAAGGTATTTACAAATTGAATATAAGCCCCAGACGGGGAGATTTTCATCGACAGCTTTTGAAAAAAGAGTCCTTTTGGATTTATAGATGCAATTCCATGCAACCACATGGACTGAATTGTGACATGAATTTAAAAGTTTTTCTATAAGAAAATCTCCTGCTGTCATCTCAAAAATGGACACTAGATGGAGTCTGCTAGTCTCAGAGTCACAACAAGGATACACACAGTCTTGAGCGCGCAGGGGGCGTTGTATTAGTTAGGTATAAGAAGGTTAAAAGCCCTGCTACGCGTACACACGTCTGAAGAAGCCTGTTTGCGAAACGCATCACGTGTTTCGGTGACGTCATCCCGCCGGCAACCCCGGCTGCATCGATCCACCCTTGTGCCTCCGCCCCTCTTCCCTTGTCTGCCTCGCTCCTCAAGGACGCAATCGGCATGAGTATTCCAATTGAGCCGCCTCTCCAGGGAGCTTGATCGGCCTGGATGGATCAATGAGGAACGGCGACGAGTCCCTGCTAACTTGTCAGGGCACGTGAGTACCAGCCTGCTGACGGACTTGGTGTAATATTATGAGGCTAACGGAGATGACATATGGATGTAAGTTAGCCTACTGAGTTCACTTGATTGCTGGATGTCACAACTTTAACTAGCTCCGGTGGAAGCCTGGCAAATGGGGTTGTGTAGCCAATTGCTGCACGTAATAGGGGTGTTTCTCTCAAAGAGACATTGAGAATAAGAGGCTTTGGTGTACACAATATATATAAGGGTGGATTGAAGATATACCTTTGTTGGATGACAATCTATAGCATGCTACACAGGATTTAAAGGGACCTGAAGACATATATGTGCTATATACCGGTAACTGTTGATTGAAATAGGTGCACTTATGAGTCTTTAAGCATAGCCCTGCTGGCCTGTTGTGGCGGTTGCTATAGCAACACGATTTTTAATTGCTTTTAAACCTGTGGTTATTGTTGATGTATTTAATGTGCAATTAATACATTTGTTATACTTTTTGCATAATTCAGGCTCCCTATAGTGTATTTGAATATTATTATTATTGATTTACAAAGTACCAACATATTTTGTGGTGCTCTACAAGGTAAGAAAAACCATGGGGAGCATAATAATAAAGACAATTGAGTACACCAATATACAAAATACAGAATTGGAATAAAATACAGAATTCGTAACATGATGAATAAAATGTATAACAAATTCCACGAGACAAAAGGGTGAGAGAGTCCTGCCCTTGGGAGCTTACAATCTAAAGGATATCAAAAATATGAAAGGTTAGAGAGTGATGGTTGTGTTGTGGAAGGATATTCCAGAGGAGGGATGAAGCACATGAGAAATCTTGTATATGTTAATGTGATGTGAGGAGTTGATTCTAAAGCAGGACAAAATAAGGTCATGTGCAGATCTGAGATAGCATTTGGGTTGGTATCTGTAAACTAGTGAGGAGATGTACAGGGAAGAGAGGTTGTAGAGAGCTTTGTAGGTTATGGTTAAGAGTTTGAAACAGATCCTCTTGTTAATTGGCAGCCAATGAAGAGCTTGATAGAGAGGAGCAGCAGAGGAGAAGCGAGAAGAAAGATGAATGAAACGAGCAGCAGTGTTCAGTACAGATTGGAGATGTGCCAGTCTGTTAGTTGGTAGTCCACAAAGCAGTATATTACAATAGTTCAAACGAGATATCATACGAGCATGTACTAACTAACATTATAGTTGTGTTGACATAGCAATTACAGTGACATATGTAACATAATGATCAAAATGTATAGCAAATTACATTACACAAAAGGGTGAGAGAGTCCTGCCCTTGCAAGCTTACAACCTAAAAGATTTCTAGAGGTAGATGGACTAGTCCAAAACCTGTCAGAATTTTACAGTCTATTGTAAATGACATGGACATAGGAAAAAATACAGTTGTAGTGCATATTACTCTGGAACAAATGTACATATTGTACACATGCAAATGTGCACTTATTTTTTTTTCTTTTCAGTTTTTGTGATAGTAGTCAATATACTATTAGACCACGCTGCAAGAATGAACCAAGTTGAATTGCAGTGTAGCTGTATGTTTTCATAATACTTTTCTAGTATACTTGCTTACTACTAGAAATAAAAAAAAATCCTAAAATGTAATTATCACACATTTGTATAAAGATACCTACTCCATGCTTTGCTTGAAACAAAGTTTGTACACCCTTGTACAAGTACTCTTGACACTGCATTAAATACAAAATAAAGTATGGCCTACACACTACCTGAAAGTATGTGGTGCACACAAAGTTAGCATCTTGAACAGTTTGCATTGCATTTTTAATGAAAAAAAAATTACTGTCCATAGTAAAAGTGGGGGCACATTCTTAGTGTTCTTAATGCTATATTGCACCACTAAGTAATTCAAATCAATGGGGTTGCACAAGGTCTTATGCTCCTAGCCCTCAGTTAAAACAACCCTGCAGCAACCTCATTCATAGCCATAATTCATCCTTGTTTCTGGAAATATCTGTGGACCTTCTAGGGTCCCTTTATCAAGGGACAACATTCAAATTCCCCTGCAGCCACTGAAACTAGGCACAACAATATACAGTAAGTGTCTCCACATATGATGCCTTGCACTGGGAAATCCATTCCTTTTAAGTGGTGGGCATAGAGGGACAGCGGTGTGTTTTATTGCTTGTTTTAATGTGTTTTATTGCTTTTTCTCAGGTTTACTTTAAAGTGTTTTATTTTTCCAGGTTGCCTCTTCCTCCTGTTATAGTCTTAGATTTTTGTTCAGTTCATTGTGTTTATTAAATAGATGTCTTAATGTATTAATGTAGATGTATTAATGGTTATGTGGCCAAATACCTCCATTGTAGGTAATATTATCTCAAGTACCCCCTTACACAGTCCATTGGCCACTTGTGGTTTTTGGACATGAGTCTTACGTTCAGTTTAGTGTCCCTGTAGGTTCCTGGATGTAAGTGTCACGTCCTGCCCTAATTGCTGCCTCTGCGCACTTGTGCATGTGTACGCATGCACCTGCACATGTGTGCTTCCATTGTGTGTGCACATGCCCGTGCACACTTGTGCTTGTTTTACAAGTGAAGCAATCAGTAAAGTTGAAAAAAGATTAAAAAGACAATTTTTTTTTACGTTTATTAAAGTGACGGTGTCACATTGAATTTTTTTTTTAAAAAATCAGCATTTTTGTTTTATCCCCTACCAAACCAGGGACCCAACACTGTATAGATGTACTGTGCTGTTGCCTAGTGATGCATATGTACAGCACTGGGGTCCCTAAACTGTGCGCGCTTGCAATTGCATCCAATCGCTACAGACAGACAGGCTGGAGATAATGGTACGCTATATGAACAACTAGTATCGAAATATGGCATATATGGTATAATTTTAACGGGGACAAGCCAAAAATATGTTTTGAGGAGTTTTATAAATGTGGCACTTGTCTTGTGAAAAATAGGAAGGATGAAAAATGAAACACCCATATATTTTCTGCATTTACACCTATATTTTCCCCTGTAGAATAACTATAAAATGAAACAATTCTTGGAAAAAAAATATTACCCAAAGAAAGCCTTATGTGATCCCCCCAAAAACATATATATATATCACTTTGATGGCATAAGTATTATAAACGTTATCAATAGACTCACAGCTTAAATGCCAAAATTGTCAGGAACCTGGTAAGAAAGTGGTAAAAATCCCAGAACCTGCAGAGGTTAAATCAGGTCACTCTGATACTTTTCATTCAAACATACATCCCTGAACATTCCTGGAGAAGGCTTATCATTTTCATATTGTTATCTAGCTTGGTTATCCAAATTATTTGATATCTTCACCCCAACATCAAAAGACCTTATATCTGCTGTGACAAAGTGGCTGGCAAAGTGCCACTCTCTTTGTCACAAGTGGTGTGCGATGGACGGTATGTTGCACCCGGGATCAGGCGCTACATCCTGTAGCAGCTCCGGAGGATAGGCTTTTGCTGACTGTCAGGAGTGACAGGGGTTAAAGCCTTGCGTTTGGGTCCGGAGCTGATCAGATGTAGAGCAGGGTGGGTGGATCTGGTCGCAGGTCCTGGGTAGATAATTTAGTATGGTATTTGTGGGCTTCTGCCTGTCTAGCCCACAAAGGGTTAACATCAGAGCTAATAAGGCTCTGGAGAGGAAGAGGTGAGAGAGAGGTGTGTCCAGAAGGTTCTGTCAGTCTGTATGGAAAAGGTTTCCGTTTGTTTCCAGGAAGTAGCTCTGCTGTGAAGCTGCTGCAGGTGACTGCATGTGTTTTGGACTGACGTTTTGTGTTACTCAATGCTGAAAGTAAGCACCCGGCCGGACTTGGCCTTACTTTTCTTTTGTGGATTAACTTTATGAAGGAACTGCAAACTGTTGTTTATGAACCTGCTGCCAAATAAACTTTGATTCTGTTTGGATTCAAACCTGCTTTGAGCTGCTCTGTGCCTACCATCTGAAGCTGGTCCCTTACCAATTGGTGGAGGATGCGGGCAAACTAGAGCTTGCACTCTTACAAAGCAAGTGTGTTTGGCAAGAGACTTAAAAGCTTGCACTGGATGAAAACAAGGAACACCAAGAGCCCCAATAGTGTAATATGTACTGGTAAATGGTTACTAGATAGAGTAAATATTAATACTCACAAACCAGGGTTACCATTAGGCAACCACTGTAAAGGCAGGTGGGGAGATTTTCCTGACCCCACTCAGGAATAAGAAGTCAATCTCTGTAGATGAGAAAAAGGGGGTTCAACCCTCCACCCAGGGGAGACTCAATATTATGCAGGAGAACAGAGGCGCCAAGCGGATAAAAGGAAGCTAAATGAGCTTAAAAACAAAATTCTTGGTAAATAGAGGAGGTAGTGGTGGACTTTACCTCCTCCAAGTAGACACACGACGACTTTAGTAAAGACAGTCAATGTATTTTATTTATGAACTCCAAATATGCAACGCGTTTCACAGGTTTGATCCCGCTTCATCAGGCAATAACAAGGGAGCAATAGCATATGTGGTCAGTAGAAGAGCCAGGCACCTTTACTGACCACTGACTCTAGCTGGCTCTTCTACTGACCACATATGCTATTGCTCCGTTGTTATTGCCTGATGAAGCGGGACCCCAAAGCCCCCCTACTAAATAGCAATGCTCAGTGTAGTTTGCCTTCTTAAAACAGAAGGTATTTGCAATAATTCAGCTTCAAATGAGCAACTGCTGTCTACATGTTGGGTTGATGTGGCTCTGTAAATTTTATAAGCTATAGGCGTGCTATACACCAGCAGTTCTGGATGTAAGCCTGGCTTCTGGGGCATAAAGAGATATTTTTGCATATTCAGTATTGATGCATTGTGGGAGACCACAGTCGCTCACTTAAAGCTGAATTATCGCAAATACCTTTTGTTTTAAGAAAGCTAACTATACTGTTAAAAAAGACAATAGTCCAAAGACACTCCAATTCCACTTTTCAGAAGTAGTAGTTGCCCAGGATTCAGAAAATGTCTGTTTTAACTTATTTTTTAAAGATTTTTTTTTCAGCCTGAGTGTCTTTTTAATCAACTTTAATAACCTGTAATAGTTTATGTCTTTAGAAGTGTCAAATGTTAACCTGACTCCAGCACTTTAGTTATTTTAGTTCTTAGTTTTTCAATGACAAGAGACAAAACATAGTGTTCTGAGTAATACTTTAATAGATAGTTCTTTGTTTAGAAATGTAAACTTCAACACAGGTTCTGGACTGATTTATTCTACCTGTACAAAATTTCTTTCATCTCCCATATTTGACGTGATCATAACTGAAAAGGTGTTGTGATGTTATTGGCAAGCAGCAATTATACTAGTAGCTTATTTCAACAAAATATCTATGTCATGCATAAATCCATGTAAACACAATCCACTTAGCAGGGACTTAAAATGTACAATATTTCCCAGGGCCCTTTGTAATCCTAATGTGGTTTGATTACCTTTGCTATGGGAAAGGCAGTGTTGTAGCAGAATCAGACGTCCTCATGAAACCTCTTTCTGTCTCTGAATTATCCCAAGCCCATGGAGTTTCCTGGTGGTTTAAATACTGCATGGACTGCAGGCATCCTAGGCAAATGGAACTTTGGGAAATTTTCAATTGATAGACTTGTACTACTTCCTCAATGTAAGTTTTGAGACAGAGATATTAATGCTCTGCACAACTTTCTCAAAGGTAAACATATCACCAATGGTTAATAGGGGACAGTACTAATACTGAGAAACATTACCTTTTTGTGACCATTACTGCAGCTATAATTCTGCAGAGGTGCACCCTGCTCAATATGATATAAAACATTTATCTCTCCAATCAACCTCTCCATGTGTTTAACAAAAGCTACATGCACCCCAACCCCAGAGATGGACTGAGATGAAATAGGGCTCTATGCAAAGCACTGTTTAAAGCTCCTTGTGCTTGTTGCCACTCAACCCTTTAGTTAAAAGAGGAACCAGGAAGAGGCATTAGAGGAAGTAGCATCCAGGACCTTAGACATTCAATTTTTTTTCCGTTTGTGAACAATGTTTGATTTTTCCTACTGATTGTTACTTTTGAAAAATCTGGTCAACGTATCACACATGATTTGATTTTTTTCCCCAAGTATGAGAAAAAATGATTAAAAACTGAAAAAATTGATTTGGTCTGTAAAGAGAAATTGGTAATCTATTCTATAGTCTACAGTGTTCAATTGTCTGAAATATTAATTAGAATTTTCTACCATGACCTGACTACCAAAAAATATAAAATATTTTTGGGGGGAAATTCAATCACATTTCTTTCTCTTCTATTATATCATGTATGTTTTTTTATGGAAACATCTTCACTTGGGGTTTTAGGAAAAACTATGCAAGCACCTGTCAAGATCTCTGATAACTGTAATTAAAGGGTATATTAAGAATTAGTAAATTACCCCCACACAAATGTTTTGTTCCATACGTGGCAGAAAAGATGATATTTGTGATCACTTATAGCCAATTAAGTACATGAAGGTCTTCTGGGTTGTTAAATCAAAGAGTAAATAAATGATAATAATCATGATAATAATAAGAATTTGGTGTGTGTGTGTGTGTGTGTGTGTGTGTGTGTGTGTGTGTGTGTGTGTGTGTGTGTGTGTGTGTGTGTGTGTGTGTGTGTGTGTGTGTGTGTGTGTGTGTGTGTGTGTGTGTGTGTGTGTGTGTAATATAGCAAAACCACAAAACTATAACTTTCTCATGCCCCTAGACTTCAATGCATTTGTGCGAAGAAGTGTTTTCTCATGCTCATAAATTTCAATGTATTTGTATAAAAATAATTCAATCGGTAATGAAGATGCTCATACATACTCATATATTCAAAAATTACATGAAATTCAATGAAAATTATGCAGAATCAAGATCACCCACAAAATCATAATTATGATCACAATAATTTTGTTTCAAAAGTAATGCTTAAAATCAACAAATTCCATATTCTTCATTCACCAAGATAATTGGAGAGACCGGGTTCATCTGAATCCAGTGGTGCAAAAGACACACTGGCTGTAAGTTGCCCAACAATTTGTGAAGATCAGCATTTACTCATCCTTCATTACAGATTGAATCTTAAGCCTGGTACATATTTTCAATTTCGATAGTCCAATCACTGACCAATTTTACTACCTCCATGTAGTACGATGGTTTACTTACACAATCTGTTTGTAGTATTCAATATCTGTTCAACCTCATAATACATGGAGGTAATAATTTAAAGTGTGTACCAGGCTTTAGAGGCAAGCCCTGCTTGACTGCTTTGTGTATCAAGAATGGAAACAAAATGGAAAGAGAAAACAGAACAGACACTCTTTTCTTTAAAGTCGCCAATGCAATTTCTATAAGCTCTGGTATTTTTATTTTATTATTTTTATTATTATGGTTCACAAGCAAATTATAAAGATTGTGTCTGAAGGAACACCTTTTATGTATTTATTATTAGAAGCAGAAGCATTATTATTGTTATTTGTTTTACCAGTTTAATAATAAAAAATGTACTATACATATAATTTGTTACACTATATAAAACTGTTACCATAGCTCATAAAATAGTGAGATAAAATTCTAGTCAGTTTTCAAGTGAAGACATGGATCAGCCGCAAATATGAATGTGAGAAGTACAATTCAAAAGATTTTTTTAACTAAAACCAGTAAGGCTTCCCATCCAGCCTAACACCATGGGAAGGAAACAGGTGGCGTACTGCTAGCTGGGTCGGGTAGAAGGAAGAAAAGTATGTATGCCTGAACCTGCCATGGGAAAAAGACCAATGGCATTGTTGATGCAATGTTCTGCCATGAAATTAACAGAATTTAGAATCTGCATAGAGGAGGCTGCCGGCGTTGTTGCTGTTGGTCTACAGCTGCAGAGCGAAGATTTTTGGACTTCTCTGGATGTGGATATATCAGGAGCCTGGGTCAGAACTTATGTGGTGTGGTTAAAGTAATTAAAACCTGAACTAAAAACTTGGACCTGTGCTGTGGTGAGAAGATGTTTCCTTTGTAAAGCATATGTGGCTTGGTGGCGTTGCAGCAGCACATGCTGTGTATATCAGTAGACAAAGCCAATTCTGCTATGCCAGCAAACACTACTGGCAATACTACAGAAGCTCTGCAGCTCCTCTGATAGCCAGCTGTGCTGAAAGCAGAATCTAAAAAATGCTCTTTCAGTTGCCTTTGCTAAAGTACTGTATGAAAACTGCGGTTTTGCCAGATCTTTTTCTTATTGTACTGAGGCCATTCATGCTGATATTTAATATAACACAAAAGTAGATTTGTCATCATTTTCAGTGCCAGAAAAAAAAGGCAGTTAAACAAAAGATTAACACATGCACTTGATAAATGATCTGCATAATATGCTTGACATGTCCGTGCATTTTACAATTATAGTGTTTGGAAAAATATTTCCTCAATGATTAAAAAGAGAAAACCATAATTTTTCGGAAGTTCAGGAGTCCTTGTTTGTGAGTGCATTGAAAATCCAGACACAAATTTCATTCACACCAATGAGGATTCATACATGAGGGAAGAAGTGAGCAGCCCGGTGTCTGGGATGCTGATTTCTGTGAATTAACCAATTTTAAATTAATCATATCAAAATAGATCTTACATAATGTGTGGCAAATTATGACAATATACTGAAACTTAAAGAGACACCGCAACGGCTAAAGACAAAAATCAACAAACTTTCACAAGACCAGGTTAGGGTGAATTGAGATAACTTTGATTTAAATCTTATTTCCAGTAATATTTCTTTCAGGTATTAAAGCGGATATACAGTATGGCTTAACATACAAAAAAGACTGTTTCCAAATTCATAATACAACTACCCTGGCCCAACTCTGGCCCAAAGGAATGTCATCTGTGTAAAAAACACAGTTGCCTAAAGGTCACAGAACTATTTTTTGATGTAATCTCCTGGGCAGCACATTTAAGTTAATAAGGAACTGGCAATGATTCTCTTACTTACTATCAATGCAGCTGTCACAACCACTCATGTAGATAACATTCTTCCTTATCTGGTAGCAAAATAGAAGCTTCTCTTGTCTTCTCAATATATCCAAGTAATATCTCCTCAAAACCAGGGGCGTAGCAATAGGGGGTGCAGAGGTTGTGAACGCATTGGGGTTCTTGGGCCAGAGGGGCCCCGAGGGGCCTTCCCTCAACTGCAGTATTAGCTTTCTATTGGTCCTATGCTCATAATAATCACTTATATAGATGATTTGAATAGTGGTAATCATTAACAAACTGCTCCTCATCCCCTTCTTGCACCTGTAGTTGCCATTGGCAAGTTTTGGTGCGTCATATCAATTGTTATGTATAGAGTGCATGGGGGGCCCCAAAGTAAAACTTGCCTCGGGGCCCATAACTACTTAGCTATGCCACTGCTCAAAACCATGTATTACCAATGCAATCAATATGATAGGGCTCCAGGGAAGGTAAAAGCATAGATTTTTAACAATTGAAGTATTTTTAAAAGTATTATTTTGTTCCTGCCATACCGGCATGGCAGGAACAGCTGTCAGCACAAGGAATGGTGAGAATACTCTTCTGAGAGATACATTTTATACACACCTATATCTTATATACACCTATATATCTTGTACACACATAAGTACTTTTTATGGGGAGATCTCTGTCCACCAGAATTTTTGGTCATAGGTTAGAAAATAAAGTTTGCTACTGAGAAGGTCAACTAAGTTACCAAATTGTTTTCAGAGAACTTGAGCCACCTGTGGACAGTACAAATGTATCCTCTGAGTATTTGTTGTTTGTTTGTTTTTTATTGCTGGATACATAGTACAATACTCTACTGCAGTACTGCTACATTTAAAATGAGCCAGCAAGGGGTTAAGATTTAGCTTAGAAAGGGCTTCCATAAATTTCTATAGGGGGAAAAACCATTATCTCTTTCTTTTTAAGATTATTAGCCCAGGGGGGAGAGAAGAGGGAATGACTTAAGTCATTAACAGAGTCTGACCAGCTATACTGTTCAGCTCAGCTTAAAGAAAACCTGTACTGAAAATTAAAAGTCAAAATAACCATACACAAGTCATACTTACCTGCTGTGTAGTCTACTCCTTAATCTCTTTCTCCTCTCCTGTGTCCTGTTTGTCCACTGTGATCAATGGAATTCTCCGTCCTCCATTTTGAAAATGGCCATTACCCCATAACAGCTTCCTGGTCAGCACACAGTTAAACTGTAACATCGCTCACTTGAGCCATAGGGAAACATGGACACACCAGTTCTCCTCTCAGCTGTAACTGACAGCAACTGATATATAACTGACAGCAACTGATATATTTCAGTTCTGACAAAATGTTGTCAGAACTGGAAGAGATGATTGTCAGAATAAAATGGTGAGCTTCTGAGAGGAACTGATGGCAAGGTAACTATGTAATGTTCATTTGAAGTTACCTCATGTGTTTATTTTAAATAATTTTACTCAGTACAGGTTCTCTTTAAGTTGTAAAGAGGAGCTGATATTCCCGTGAATATAAACCTTAGCGGTCAGAAATTCTTCTCTACAACCCTGGCACTAAACTGAAGCTTATATTCTGGATCATTAGGAGATAGTACTTTCTCATCACACACCAGAAAGTAAGGAAGATGCACAGACCTCTGGAATTCAGGCTGTGTGTACAGCAAAGCAGGACACTTTGGAGCAGGAGTGATTATTTATTTTGATATGTAGCCTCTTATCTCTCCCCAAGTCCTGCCGCTGTTCTGCCCTTCTGCTTTTCCAGTGCTCAAGGATATGGCCTTTGTGGCCTTTCCAGTAACCCGGCCCTTATCTTGCCCCAAGACCAACCTTGATGCCTAGTTTTAATCCTCTCTGACTAACTGCCCAAGCCAAAATATTTCTTCTGCTGCCTTGGCCACCACCCAATAACTAATCCCCCTTATGTCTTCCCATTAACTAACCTTAAAGTTAACATACAGTGTACCCACCAGAGCAGTTTCTAGGCTAAATTGCACCCAGGGCGAGGGTGTAAAAATTGTGCGTGCCCCATGGACTTGTGTGAACCCATAAACCCATACTACGCCCCCAGTATAGGTAATCAGGTATGGGTGTCATGAGTATAGGTAGCCAGCTGTAGTTGTCCCCAGTATAGGTATTTAGCTATAGGTGTCCCCAGTATAGATTAGCTTGGCATAAATGCCCCAGTATACGTAGCAAACTGTAGGTGACCCCAGTATAGATAGCTAGCTATAGGTGCTCTTAGTATAGGTTAGCTAGGTGCAGGTGCAGCCAGTATAGGTTAACTAGGTATAGGTGCCACCAGTATAGGTTAGCTAGGTATAGGTGCCGCCAGTATAGGTTAGCTAGGTAAAGGTGACACCAGTATAGGTTAGCTAGGTGTAGATGCCACCAGTATATGTAGCTAGATAAAGGTGACTTTAGTATAGGTAGCTAAGTATAGGTGCAGCCAGTATACGTTAGCTAGGTATAGGTGCCTTTAGTATAGGTAGCTAGGTATAGGTGCGTATAGGTAGCTAGGTGCCTTCAGTATAGGTAGCTAGGTATAGGTGCCTTCAGTTCCCTGCCTGTCCCTCCTGGAAACAGGGCTGGGAACCACATAGATGAATACATCCTTATATTCTACAAGAGAAGTTTATAATGAAAGCTTAGTTTCTGATGCAGTTCCAGGGAACTATCCTGAATGTCTAACTCTAATTACCCTCTCATGCTATAGCCAAGGCTCATCATGCACACAGATTAGCAATACTGACAGTGTTGAGGTTGAATGACACAGGCCTCAATTCACAGAGCATTATCAAACGTTTATCAAACACTTTATCAAACATTTGATAATTTACCTCATGGGTAAAATCTCATTTTAAATTCACTAAGGTGTTATAGATTTATCGAATGTTTTACAGATAAAACGTTCAACAAATATATAACACCTTAGTGAATTCAAAATGAGATTTTACCCATGAGGTAAATTATCAAACGTTTGATAAAGTGTTTGATAAACGTTTGATAATGCTCCGTGAATTGAGGCCACTGTATTTATGTTGCAGGAGACGCACCCTGTGCTCTGGGAACAGGACAGACTTCAGCTTTATTGTAGAAATGCATTTAATCAACTGATAAGAGGTTTAAAGAGCCCCTCTATCATTTCACACATAAAAGGTATAAAGCTGCGCAAACAGCTAACAAAGTGAGTTTCCAGATGCTCAAGCAATACTGCTTATGAAACATTTTGATTCTTTTTTTTTCCATCACTGAAAGCAATGTCCACCAGAGAAAGGAAGTGAAATAGATAAATCAACTCCGATTATCTATGATGGTAGAAATGCATACACGTAGCTAGCATTTGTAACTAACGCATTATATCTTTGGTAGAGTGTGTTTTGATCTTTAGCACTATAGCCAACATTAGTGATATTTATTTCCAAACTTTATTTATTTTGGGATTCTGCAAACACACCCATGACCTTATCCAGTGAGACAGTGAGTCAGTGTTGTGTGCTACAGTGATGCCTCCAGGTGAAGTATTATGTAACAATCAGTCGCTTTAGATCTTACATGTGCTGCCAACACTTGCTTTTCCAGCGTCATCAGCCAGGAAGGCTTTGTATGAAATCTTTCGTTTCGGCATTAACGCCACTGTGTTGATGTATTCACCATATTATTGGAGAGATAGGTGCTGAATCCAGCTCTTCCTACTTGCTTTGCAGCTGGATCATCAATATCTTAAACAATACATGTCAGGTTGGAAACATCTGACTTACTCCCAATGGGAATAAAACACTTTTAGACTTCTGTTTACTTGCAGATTATTCTGTTAAGACAAACCTTGCAGTTGTAAATTATTTTTTGAATTTTAGACATGGAAGTAATTCAGCAACACACTGACCTGAACAAAGCCAGCAAAGAAGGAATATTTCCAGTAAAGGCTTGTCACTTTTGAGAATAACCTAATACCTTATGCTATTCAGAGCCAAACCCCATACATTTTTTCCAGCCATTGGACTGAGAAGTTGCTGTTCAGTTAGTACTTTTGGAAATAAAAAAAACTCC
Source organism: Hyperolius riggenbachi (assembly GCF_040937935.1). Lineage (NCBI taxonomy): Eukaryota > Metazoa > Chordata > Amphibia > Anura > Hyperoliidae > Hyperolius > Hyperolius riggenbachi. The sequence continues at coordinate 410,597,091 of NC_090646.1, read as the reverse complement.
ATGAGGAGATGAGCTAGTTCAAACCCTGTCAGTTTTTGATATATTTGTACTACCTACTGTACATGACACCACAAAAGTGATTTATAGTATATTACTATAGGACAACTTACATTTAAAGTTTACAGTTTTTCATGACAGTGGCCCTTTAAATCACTATGCCAAAGTGATCCATAATATAGGAAGCTCCTAGTGCTATCAGCAGACAATCCAATGCTTGCATGTGCATATTATGTTATATTTTAATGGGACCTAATTCCTAATGCCATCATTAGACAGCCATATGCCTAGATGTGTATATCATCTGTGAAGGTTAGAGGAGTCGCAGTTAGCACGCAGTACACAGTTGTATAAAACAAAAGTCAGTTTATTTGCAGCAGTAACATAAACAGCTTTACTTCAGCATAACTTGAAAAGTAAATGGAAGCTTATTTCAGCTTTGTATTGTAGACCATAGAAGTAGTAAAAGTCCAGCTCATACAAATACAGTTCCTTTCCTAAGGCCAAAACCATACAAACAGCAGTACAAAGCATGGTTTGGCTTTCAGCAATGTCTCCAAACAGACTTGTCAGGAGCTCAGCAGCACACATGCTCCTCCACATTAACTCCACCCAGACTGCATGTGAGCTACTTCTTGATATGCAAATTGTTGGTAGAGCTTCCTCAGCTCCACAGAAAACCAGGTGTGTATCTGGGCGGAATGGGAAGGGCTGCCCTTCCTTCCCTCTAATTCCAGGAGTCCGGCCCTGGAAATAAACAACAGAGGCAGCAACTGGCAGCAACTGGCTTACTGCCAAACAATACTCGGACTCCATTTCAGGCACACATATGGTTCTTAAAGGTACCATAGTCCAAATAGTGGGAAAACATACCTCCCATACAGCACCCAGCCCCGATGACCCCTACACATGATATATTTTAAAAGGAATTTTTAAAACCTATGAATATGAGCATAGTCACTGCAAATGTATCAAGGTATTCCTGTTTTTAAATACAGATAAACTAATGTATATTTCAGTGAATAGTAGTACTCAAAGAGTTAAGGCTGCCATACAATGTTCGATTGCCACCAGATTGACCAACACATAGATCACTCTCTGATCGAATCTGATCAAAGAGGGATCTAATGGCTGCCTATACACTGAACACAGATCTTGAATCGATTTCAGCATGAAATCAATTCCTAACCTGTGGAGCTGCCGCTGCCGCCTGCCTCCCTGCTCGCCCGGCCAGCAGCAATACATCACCTGTCCACCGACGCAAATCCCCGGGTCCATGCTGTCCCTTTCTCCATCTGGCCTTTTTCTCCATTTTCTCTTCACTTCCTGTCCTGAGCAGAAGTGCAAACAGTAGAGGGCGCTCTACTGTTTGCACATCCCCTTCTCACAGGACGGGACAGGAAGTGAAGAGGAGATGCAGAAGAAAGGGACAGCACGGCCCCCTAGGACTCACAACGGCGGAAAGGTGATGTATTGCTGCGTTGGTTGTCAACAAAGTGAACGCCGCTAACAAGGCGTTACCGACCCCCCGAGATCAAACAAAATTTTCCGCCTGGACAGATCGACTGAATGGATCAATTTCGGATGGAACTCGGTCAATTGGTCAGCATTTGCAGTGATCAAATCTGCTGTATATCAGCGGGAAATCGACGTAGTGTATATGGGCACCTTAAATGCATCAGTTTCTACTAATTGGTTACACCCTTAGCACAATAATGTGAGAATGGAAGCAGTTTAATTTTCCCATTAAAATCAAGCAAACAAATCTAATTGGCTATTTGTGACATTCCCCAATGTCACAAATAGACAATTATTTGCATGGAGATGTACGGTAAGTCACAAAGTCACTTACATCTCCATGCAAAGCTCCATGAAAGCACATTTCTACAAGTGTGTGCAATATGGACATACAGTAGTCGTTATCACTGTGCTATTCTGTGGGGCTTGCTGTAAAGAGGGCATAATGAAAGCACTTATATTGGAGTCATTATGGTTATGCTTGGTATAGGTAAGTGTTTGTGACAGTATATGTCCAACCCAAGGTGCTTAAGGAAGGAGGATTCCTGAACAAGGGACACTACTGGGGTGAGATGCCACTGGAAGAGGTTTGCTTCAAGCGCCAAGTTTTTCAGCCATTGCCCTGCAATAAAGTACATGAAGTACTACACTAGTAACGTAAGTTGGTATCATAATACTCAGAGATGACTAGAAGGTTATTTCACTGTGCTGAACACCCTGGCAATGTCTGTAGAGAATAGAATAATGTAAAGGATGTAGGATGCTTGAAAAGAAATATAAGCCTGTATGGGTCGCCATGGTAGCTAATACTAAAACATAAAGATATATAGAGAATTTGTCTATGGTATTGCTTTTTATATAAACTATACAAGATATAGAGGCCTTCTGTCAGCTATGTAGGTTTGGCATTGCTTTCGTAAAAATTCAAGCACAGTGTTTCAATATGTGGTTTTCAGGTCATGGAGGAGGAATTCCAGAGAGATAATGAAATTCAGTACTGTGTGCTAAAATGCTACATTATCAGAACATTTTAGCCTCAAAGACTTTGCTATTGTTCCATGTCTTGGACAGTGGATCATGCAGCTGTTAGCACTCTTCTGTTACAGCCTGCTGTAAAATGTTTCATTTGACAGAGCCAAAATATCACGCTATTTAATTAATTGCTATGACCTCATTTAAACATGTTTTTGTCAAGGTAGAAAAATAACTGGTTTCATTTTGTGCATCTTTTGCCAAACACAAAAATAAAAATAACCTAAGCTAGACTTCCAGGGGGTAAAAGACAATAGATCAACCAACAGCCATACTGACAGTATACGTTTCATCATTCCAGCAGATTGAAAACAGACTATGGCTCTGTGCATACAACACCTACAAGAAAGCACTGAGAATAACAAAAATGTAATAGTAGCCGTAAGATTCTTTGGGATTGATGCACGAAAGGACAGTGCAATTTTACCAGTACAAATGTCAAAGGGTGCACCTCCCATTACACTATTAGCGCCATGCGCGTTACTGTGATAACGCATGTGTTGCCATGGTAACTGTGGTGCAAATAGTGTAACTGGCAGCGCTCCCCTGCAATAGTACTGGTAAAATTGTCATGTGATGTCTGTGCATGGCAAGTTTCCTGGCCTTTCATACATCAGCCCCTTTCTCACAGACTTAAAGACTGTGTTAAGTCAGGCACCAAACACAATGAAAAATAACCCTGTTACTAAGGATGGGCTCAAATTCTCAACAGAGGTGTTTATTGCTGATTGCAAGAGAAATACAATAACAATTTCACTTGGAAGCATGATAGGAGTTGCAAGGGATGATTCTCTAAACCTATCTTACTTGTATTTTACCTGAAGCTGGATACACACACTAGATTGCACATGCCCATTCAGGACCATTTTGGCCAGGAATCTAGCATGTGTCCGCCGAGGTCTCACCGTCTGGTGTGGAACTGAGCAGTAATGGAGATCATAGTATATACTAGGAGGGCTTCATTGTGTTTACAGTACTGCGTGTGCCAAGGGATGGAGCAATGTAACATGGCCTTAAAGGATACCCCAACTGAAATGTGACATAATGAGATAGACATGTGTATGTACAGTGCCTAGCACACAGATAACTATGCTGTGTTCCTTTTTTCTTTCTCTGTCTGAAAGAGTTAAATATCAGGTATGTAAGTGGCTGACTCAGTCCTGACTCAGACAGGAAGTGACTACAGTGTGACCCTCACTGATAAGAAAATCCCCTTTTTTATCTCTTTCTTGCTCTCAGAAGCCATTTTCTGCTAGGAAAGTGTTTTATAGTTGGAATTTCTTATCAGTGAGGGTCACACTGTAGTCACTTCCTGTCTGAGTCAGGACTGAGTCAGCCACTTGAATACCTTATATTTACCTATTTCAGGCAGAAAAATAAAAAAAGGGACACAGCATAGTTATCTGTGTGCTAGGCACTGTACATACACATGTCTATCTCATTATGTCACATTTCAGTTGGGGTATCCTTTAAATGGTCCTCCAGTATCTCACTCTAAGAATAAGATGACAGAGTGCCTGTATAAAAAGGTGTGGTTACAAATGTATGCACACCAAGTTTAGTAACTTTTTTTTTTTAACAGCACAAAGTTATATTGCTAATTTTGTAGACTAAGCTCCATAGACAGCACAAAGTATGACGATGAAGATGATGATGATCATTTAAAAGTAAATTAGGGCTTAACTATACAGAAAAAAACAATGCTGATCAGCACCTGGTCAATTGCAAATATATTAGAATAATCCCCCAGCAAGTACAAAGCAATGATGATAATGACTGGTTTACAACTCAGCTGTACATCAAAACTAGCAATCCCTTCTTTCCAGCACTAAGTTCTTATATCCTGCAAATGCTGTACAATAATCCGCACAAAGAAGCAGAAGTTACTTTTTCTCTCCCTAATACTGTAGTCCTATCTAACTATCTCCTCCGAACAGAGATGGATTAAGATGGAATGGGGTCCTAGGCAAGGTAGTAGATTTGGGGCCCCTTGTGGCCCTTTTGGTAAGCTGAAGTGAAGAGAGGTCAAAGAAGGTGGCAGGCAGGGCCGGGCCGAGGCATAGGCTGGAGAGGCTCCAGCCTCAGGGCGCAGTGTAGGAGGGGGCGCACAATTCATTCAGCTGTCATTCCTAAGTGTTTGAAGCAGAAATAAATAAGAAAAGGGGATACATAGCGGTGACTGCAAGCCAGATAACTAGATATTAAGGTGTTGGGGAGGTTGTGGGCCCTGTGGCCCTCTTAGTCTAATAGCAATCAATGTGTGACAGCTGGGGTGGGAGGGATGGAGGGGCGCACTTTGGTGTCTCAGCCTTGGGTGCTGGAGGACCTTGTCCCAGCTCTGGTGGCAGGTGTGACCCTTGATACCCACTAGACCCCTAATGCAGTGGCTGCATGTTAGAGAATCGTAGCAGCTCTAGGTGCTAAAAAGTTTCTGGCTAGTGGGACAGTCCTGGTATAAACTTGCATGATCTGTGCATCTAAGAAGCATATGATTTTTTTTCAAGAGCTCCAGGATTAGCCTTTACGTTGTGTTCATAGATTCAAGAGCCGAGGATTTTGTGCAGTTTATCTAGATGACAGTTAATAATGTTTCAAGCCATATATTCTGTGCCTTGCTTACAGTGATTTGTTGAGTTCCTGCAAGATGATCCAATGTTTAGGCACTAAATTTAGTCCAGGGTATTATTCATTTCTTTTGTCATCATTTTTTACTCAGTGTGGTCCAAAAATATATATATACTGTAAGAAAACTGTTCTCAATTCTTGTTGTTATATTAATTAGAATAAATGATTCAACCTCACATAAATCAAATGCACTTTGATGCCAAGAGGCTTTCCCTAGTGTTTACTGATCATACCATTATTTGCATCCTGGCCACCCACAAGGTTTTAATAACATATTTCAATAAGCAAATGTAATGTACTGTGTGTTTAATCAGACAGTGGGAATGCTTTCGTAAACCGCATATGGATAATGGTATTTCTCTTCTATATCTGTAATCTTAAATATTTAGAATTTTGTAACATTATGCGGTGGTTTGTAGTCCCAGGTATTACAGTAAATTCAATTTAAGTTCGGGAAGTATAAACTGTGATAGTAAATTAAAGTCACTACCTGCTGATTAAGTAACTGAGTAACATGGTTGTAAGTTGCAGTAATTGATTGGCAGCTACTGGCTTTAATTGGCTAGCATGGCTTTCATTTCATTGGACAGTGCAGATGTGCTTGTTATGAGAAACAAGACAGCTATGCTGGGATTTAAATCAGGGAAGGACAGGGGCGTGGCTGTGGCGCGCTTGAGGACGGATGCCTTGTGCGTGAGCTCAGCTCCCTGAACCAGGATTTCGGGCTAAAACTCTGCAAAAACCCACTTCTTTCACTCATTGAAGCCAGCGACTAGATGTCCAGCAAGTCCAGGAGGCGAAAGAGACGATCCGCTTCCAAATCACATGCACGCAGAACTCTACTGGATGTTGCATTCGGACGACCGCGTAGCAAACAAGCAGCCATGTCAGACAAGGCCCAGCACCGCTCCGAGGAGGGCAACGATTCTGATCACTCTGATCAAGCAGAGCATGACCCAGTTCCTCCATCCTCCACTAAAAGGTTAGCTGAAGACACTGAACTGTGTCATACTATTAAAAAGCTTTTTAAAGCAGAGTTGTCGGCTGCAGTAAAAGACATGTTCCACAAATAGATGTCTCACAGTTTAGGATGGACCGCATTCATCTGGCTTTGGCAAAATCATGCAACCCTGACCACCCGCGTGATGTGGTGCTCAAAATGTACCAAGCAGACATCAGAGATCCACTACTCTCCGCTGCGCATAGCCTGGAAACATTGCCTGGAGTCCCACAATCTATACATCTCTATGCAGATCTCTCCCCACTCACACGCCAGAGAAGAAAGACCCTTCGACCTCTCACTCTTACCCTAATTAGAGAAAAGATCAGGTATCGTTGGGGCTTCCCTTGTCAACTAATGTTCACTCTTAACGATCGAGCCTTTGTTATCAAAACCTAGAAGAAGGCAAAGAACTGTTCCTCGCTCAAAATATTTTACTAGAAACCCTTGCTGACCCACTATCCCAACGGTCCCTGCGACCTCAACGTGAATGGCACTCAGCCGCGAGGAACAATATTCCACGTGCATCCACCTCAGCGAATGCCTAATCCACAGGCTAAGTATCTGAAAACAGTGGTGCTCAGCAGAGCTCGAATATTCGAGTAGCTCGAATATTCGAGCTCTTTTTCAGCTATCCGAGCTCGGTATTCGAGCTCCGAATAGCTGTAGCTATTCGAATGGGCTATCCGAGTACACTCGAATAGCCCATTCACTATTCGAGCTATTCGAGCAAACGGCGCTATTCGAGCTCGGTACCGAGCTCGAATAGCGTCATAGCCCAGATTGATGTCCTTAGAGCCAATCAGAGGGCTCCCAGGCCCTCTGACGGCAGCCAATCACAGAGGGGGACCCTGGCCAGCCCCTACCCTATAAATAGCGGCCGCCATGTTCCGTTTCTCCATGCTTGCCTGAGACTTGTACAGAGAGAGAGTTGCTCCTTTGTGCTTTGGCTTAGCAAGTGCTCTATTGTGATCATTTACCTAGCGTTTTTGCTCACCTACACCTGCCATATACACCTATATTGTTGTTAGTTAGATAGACATTGTATTTTAGTTAGTAGCTTGTGTGTTACATTAGAGACAGGCAGCTGCTGCAAGCTTACAGGTTTAGGCCTCAGGGGGGCCTTGCCTCTGTGGGCAGCTGTCCTCTGTTTATTTCTCTCATCTATACCAGTATTTCTGCTGTCCTTTACTAATAGTATTGTAGTTATACTGTACTAGGAGTAGGACACTCACTGACTGTCACTGTTTATAGGCTACTAGCTAGCTCCTGCGTGTGTGCACTCACTCACTGTCTGTGTGTACACACACTCTATTTCCTTCTGATTACTGATAGATTATTGTTAGTTAGTTGTACTTACTTACTCTTACTGTACCCGTAGGGACACTCACTGTCACTGTTCATATAGGCTATAGAGTTGGGCCGAACGGTTCGCCGGCGAACCTGGTTCGCGCGAACCTAGGTGGTTCGCGTGCGGGTACCGCACGCGAACTTTATTGCGGAAAAGTTCGCCCCATTGCGGTTCGCCCCATAATGCACTGAGGGTCAACTTTGACCCTCTACATCACAGTCAGCAGGCCCAGTGTAGCCAATTAGGCTACACTAGCCCCTGGAGCCCCACCCCCCCTTATATAGGCAGGCAGCGGCGGCCGTGGCCACTCGTGTGCCTGCATTAGTTAGAGTAGGGCGAGCTACTGCAGTCTCTCATAGGGAAAGATTAGTTAGCCTTAGCTTGTCCCTGGCTGCATACCTGTTCATTGATCCTGCCACTGCATACCTGTTCATTGATCCTGCCACTGCATACCTGTTCATTGATCCTGCCACTGCATACCTGTTCATTGATCCTGCCACTGCATACCTGTTCAGTGATCCTGCCACTGCATACCTGTTCATTGATCCTGCCACTGCATACCTGTTCATTGATCCTGCCACTGCATACCTGTTCATTGATCCTGCCACTGCATACCTGTTCATTGATCCTGCCACTGCATACCTGTTCATTGATCCTGCCACTGCATACCTGTTCATTGATCCTGCCACTGCATACCTGTTCAGTGATCCTGCCACTGCATACCTGTTCAGTGATCCTGCCACTGCATACCTGTTCATTGATCCTGCCACTGCATACCTGTTCTGTGAACCCACCACTGCATACCTGTTCTGTTCAGTGGACCCGCCACTGTATACCTGTTTAGTGAACCCGCCACTGCATACCTGTTCTGTTCAGTGGACCCGCCACTGTATACCTGTTCAGTGGACCCGCCACTGCATACCTGTTCTGTTCAGTGAACCCGCCACTGCATACCTGTTCTGTTCAGTGGAGTTTGGTGTGTCAGTGTGAAGCAGTACCTTAATTACACTCCCTGATTGATGTATACACATGCAAGATGTTTTAAAGCACTTTAGGCCTGTCATTTAGCATTCAATGTGATTTCTGCCCTTAAAACGCTGCTTTGCGTCAAATCCAGATTTTTCCCGGTGACTTTTGGCGTGTATCCCACTCCGCCATGCCCCCCTCCAGGTGTTAGACCCCTTGAAACATCTTTTCCATCACTTTTGTGGCCAGCATAATTTTTTTTTTTTTTCAAAGTTCGCATCCCCATTGAAGTCTATTGCGGTTCGCGAACTTTAACGCGAACCGAACCTTCCGCGAAAGTTCGCGAACCCGGTTCGCGAACCTAAAATCGGAGGTTCGGCCCAACTCTGATAGGCTACTAGCTCCTGCGTGTGCGCACTGCACTCACTGTCTGAGTGTACACACACAACACACACTCTATTTCCTTCTGATCGCTGATTGATTATCGTAATTAGTTAGTTCTACTTACTGTTACTACTTACTCTTACTGTACTAGGAGTCTAGGACACTCAGTCAGACAGTCACTGTGTTCATAGGCTACTAGCTCCTGCGTGCGTGCACTCACTGTCTGAGTGTACACACACCACCCACACTCCATTTCCTTCTGATCGCTGATTGATTATTGTAATTAGTTAGTTCTACTTACTGTTACTACTTACTCTTACTGTACTAGGAGTCTAGGACACTCAGTCACTGTGTTCATAGGCTACTAGCTCCTGCGTGCGGTCACTCACTGTCTGAGTGTACACACACCACCCACACTCCATTTCCTTCTGATCGCTGATTGATTATTGTAATTAGTTAGTTCTACTTACTGTTACTACTTACTCTTACTGTACTAGGAGTCTAGGACACTCAGTCACTGTGTTCATAGGCTTCTAGCTCCTGCGTGCGGTCACTCACTGTCTGAGTGTACACACACCACCCACATTCCATTTCCTTCTGATCGCTGATTGATTATTGTAATTAGTTAGTTCTACTTACTGTTACTACTTACTCTTACTGTACTAGGAGTCTAGGACACTCAGTCACTGTGTTCATAGGCTACTAGCTCCTGCGTGCGGTCACTCACTGTCTGAGTGTACACACACCACCCACACTCCATTTCCTTCTGATCGCTGATTGATTATTAGTTAGTTCTACTTACTGTTACTACTTACTCTTACTGTACTAGGAGTCTAGGACACTCAGTCACTGTGTTCATAGGCTTCTAGCTCCTGCGTGCGGTCACTCACTGTCTGAGTGTACACACACCACCCACACTCCATTTCCTTCTGATCGCTGATTGATTATTGTAATTAGTTAGTTCTACTTACTGTTACTACTTACTCTTACTGTACTAGGAGTCTAGGACACTCAGTCACTGTGTTCATAGGCTACTAGCTCCTGCGTGCGGTCACTCACTGTCTGAGTGTACACACACCACCCACACTCCATTTCCTTCTGATCGCTGATTGATTATTAGTTAGTTCTACTTACTGTTACTACTTACTCTTACTGTACTAGGAGTCTAGGACACTCAGTCACTGTGTTCATAGGCTACTAGCTCCTGCGTGCGGTCACTCACTGTCTGAGTGTACACACACTAAATTTACTTGTGATTACTACTGATTATTGTAACTGCTAGTTGTACTTCCTGACTGTTACTACTTACTTACTGTACTAGGGGACACTCACTCAGTCACCTCACCAACCAACCCACTCCATTAAAGTACCCCACTTTTCACCCGCCCTTTTAAAAAACTTTTGTCTATACGCCCAAAACATTGAAGATGTCTGGAAGTGGCAGCCAGCGCGGTTTGGGCAAGGGGAAGGGCAGCAAGGGAATCAGGAGGAGAGGGAGCAGCATTGTGGCAAGCCGCGGCCGCGGGCGCGCCACCATGCACAGTTCCGCAGCAGCAGCAGCAGCGTCAGTGGCTAACATTCCTCCCATAGCCACTGGCCGTGGACGCCTTGGGCGCCGCCCAGCAGGAGCATCTGCAACTCACGCTGCAGAGACACAGCAGCAGCAGCATGTAGCACCTGCTCCCATTTTCCTCCAGCCGGGTCGGAAACGTCCCATTGAGGAAAAGGATGCAGACACTGTGGTGCAACTCATGACGGAGGATGAGCAGCCCGCCATCAGCTCTGCATCCGAGGCCTCCACCCTCACCACCACCACCACCCCTGTTCGCAGCAGCCGCCCAGCAGGGTCTGGGGAGGAGGCCAGTTCACCGTCACTCGCCGACCTGTCATTCAGCAGTCTTTTGACCCCAGGCATCATGAGTAAATTGTCTGCTGTTGTTGGCGATCTTGAGGAGGAGATGCTGATGGGCACTTTGGGGGATGAGGGATTGGACAGCAAGACTGTGGCGACAGTCAAGCAGCCCATCCATGCATCAGGAGAGGAGTTTGGGGGGTCCTCATCCCAGCAGGACATGTTTCAGGAGGGGGAGGATGATGATGACCCGGTGACAGACAGAGACTGGGTGCCACCACCTCCAGGGGATGTCGTCCTCAGCAGCTCTGAGGAGGAGGAGGAGGATGCGCTTGTGGGCCTTGCAAGGAGGCGCATCATTGCAAGCATTGGCAGCGTCCCACACCCTGCTGGTGTCTCAGGCTCAGCAGCAGCAGCAGCAGCATCAGCCAGTACCACCACCAGCCGCACCCAAGCCCCCCCCCCCAACCACCACAGGGAGACAGGCAGCAGCGCTTCCATGCCGTAGGGGGATGTTTCTGTCACCAATCTGGCGCTTTTTCACCATGCCCACTGTGTACAGCAAGTACGCCACTTGCAACCACTGTCAGCGGAAGTTGAGCAGAGGTGCAGACCCCTTAAAGTTCAGCACCAGCTCGCTCATCAACCACCTTGCGGCTAAACATTTCCACCAGCATGAGGAGTTCCAGAGGCTGAAGGCATCTGGTGCTGGCAGTGGCACCACACCCATCACTGCACAGCCTTCAGCAGCAGCAGCAGCAACAGCAGCCACCCGCCCTCCTGCTCCTCCAGCAGCACCAGCAGGAGTGCGGAAACGCACTGCTCCTCCCCCCTCTGCAACTCCTGCCGCCGAAACTGAGGCCTGTTCTGGCAGCCAGTCCTCAGTGGCCTCCTCTGCTGTGTCTGCTGATTCCCGTGTCAGCAAAAGGCCACGCCAGAGCCTTTTGAGCGAGTCCTTCCAGGGGGTGGTTAGGGCTCTGCCTCCCAGCAGCCGTCGCGTGCGGCAGCTGAACGGCTTGCTGGCACGGGCCATGTGCTCCCAACTCCTGCCGTACACGCTCGTGCAGGAGGGGAGCGACATTCGTGCGCTGCTTGCTTGCGCAGCCCCAGACTGGCAGCTCCCCAGCAGACACTTTTTCTCCCGCAAGGCCATTCCTGCACTGCACCGCTTTGTGATGGCCAATGTGGAGCGAGGGCTGGAGCACGCGGTTGGTGAAAGGGTCCACGTCACCATGGACTCCTGGAGCAGCCGCTTCGGGACAGGCCGCTACCTGTCCTTCACTGTCCACTGGGTCAGCTTGGTGGAAGGGGGTGAGGATGGGAGAGCAGCAGCGGGCACAGCAGCAGCAGCAACACAGTGGGTGGTGCCACCCCGCAGGGTCAGGGGAACTGCAGCAGGTTCCTCCGATCCTCTGCCATCCTCCGGCACACCTGGCCAAACCCCCCGCCTCAGCAGCAGCGTGAAGGCCCGCCACTGCCAAGCGCTGCTGCACTTGGTCAGCCTTGGGAAGACCAAGCTGACGGCAACCCATGTGTTGGCCAAACTCCAGGAGCAGGAGAGGATTTGGCTGACCCCCAGAGGCCTCAGAGTCGGAGAGGTGGTGGCCGACAATGGGGCCAATCTGGTTGCCGCAATACACAGGGGAAACCTGACCCACATCCCCTGTCTTGCCCACGTGCTGAACCTGGTGGTGCAGAAGTTCCTGCGCACCTACCAGGGGATGGGCGAACTGCTGGAAACGGCAAGGAATGTTGTGCGTCACTTCCGGCGCTCGGCTGCAGCCTGTGCGAGCCTGGAAGACGTGCAAAAGGAGCTGGATCTGCCACGCCATCGGCTGATCCTTGACGTTCCGACTCGCTGGAACTCCACCCTGGCGATGTTGGAGCGTCTGGTTGAACAGAGGCGCGCTGTCAACCAGTACCTTGCCCTGGCCAATGTTTCCGCAGCTCAGAGAAGGGACAAGACCAGCAACATCCCGTCCATCGTCCCCGATGATGACTGGAGGCACATGCAGCAGGTGTGCTTAGTGCTGGCTCCCTTCCTGCAGGCCACAAACATGGTGAGCAGGGACCATGCTATGGTCTGCGAGTGGGTGCCCCTGGTTTCTCTGCTGAACAGGGCCCTCGATGCTTTGCTGGAACAGGGAGCGGCAGCCTTGGACCAGCAGGAGCGGCAACCAGCTGCGCAGTCCACCTCTGAGGGGGAGGAGGAGGAGGACTTGGTGGAGGTCCCTGACCTGGCAGCTGATGAGGGGGATCAGCACAGCGCAGCTGAGTTGGTGCGGGGGTGGAGAGAGGATGAGGCGGCAGAGGAGGAGGATGAGGACAGCACTGACGTCGATGTGCCAGCAGACGTGGCCCGCCTCTTCCCAATGGCAGCGCACATGCTGACGTGCCTGCGCAGGGACCCCAGGGTGATCCAGATGAAGCAGAGGGAGGACATCTGGATCAGCATGATGTTGGACCCACGCCTCAAGGGGAAGTTGAGCCAGTTCCTGCCGCCTGCAGGAGGAGACCCAGCGCAACAAATAAGGAGCTTGCAGCAGGCCCTTGTTGAGCGCTTGGAGGAAGCCTTCCCCCAGCCTTCCACCCCCACTGTCCAGCAGCCAGCACAGAGGCAGCAGCAGGTGCCTGCATCCAGCAGCAGCAAGCGCCCCACAGACCTGCTGTCTCTCAGCCACGAGCTCTACAGGACTGTAGAGGCTCCGGCAGCAGTGACTAGAGAGGAGATGCATGCAGCAGCATCCTCCTCCGGTCACAGCCAGCGCCTGACCCGCATGGTGGCTGACTACATGGGGTCGTACAGCGGGCTTGACAGCGATGCCCCTGTTGATCCCATGGAGTATTGGGTCAAGCGCATGGAGATCTGGAGCGAGCTGGCGCAGTACGCCCTGGAAGTGCTGTCCTGCCCCCCTTCCAGCGTGCTGTCCGAGCGCTGCTTCAGTGCAGCTGGTGGCGTGGTCACCGAGAAACGCTCACGTCTGTCTCACAAGTCTGTGGACAGACTGACGTTTCTCAAGATGAACCAGGCGTGGGTGGAAGGCGAGTTCCTGGCCCCTGTTGTCGGCGAGAGGGGGACATGAACTGGCTGCCGGAACCATCGTTAATGTGCCTTACCACCCTTTACCACCTCCTGGCTCCTGCTCACTAAGCCAGCCTGGTTCACTTTGACTATTACGTCACCTGCAGCCACACATTTTACACCTACAGTGGGCTGCTGTGTACTGCCCTTCTGCTGTCTGTCTGTGTTTCCCACTGCCAGGGTACACAGATGATTAACCTTCTGCTGCCACTCTGCCACCAGCTATTACGTCAAACAATAGCTATATTGGTTGCAAAACCAAAACCAAACAAACCATTAAAAAAAAAAAAAAAGGTTTAATTTTTCTGAGGTGCCCGGGTTGAAAACTGTGTTGTCCCAGTTGTGTATTGGACACAATGTGGGCTGCACGACCGCTGTCTGGGACCTCCTGTTGTGTTTATTTACAGCCCTGGTATCACCGCTAGGTACCAGGGCTATTATGTCACGCTGCCTACCTGCTGCCACACTCACACTGCTCCTCCATACCTCCTCCTGCTGCTGCTGCTGTCTGTCTGTGTTTCCCACTGCCAGGGTACACAGATGATTTACCTTCTGCTGCCACTCTGCCACCAGCTATTACGTCAAACAATAGCTATATTGGTTGCAAAACCAAAACCAAACAAACCATTAAAAAAAAAAAAAGGTTTAATTTTTCTGAGGTGCCCGGGTTGAAAACTGTGTTGTCCCAGTTGTGTATTGGACACAATGTGGGCTGCACGACCGCTGTCTGGGACCTCCTGTTGTGTTTATTTACAGCCCTGGTATCACCGCTAGGTACCAGGGCTATTATGTCACGCTGCCTACCTGCTGCCACACTCACACTGCTCCTCCATACCTCCTCCTGCTGCTGCTGCTGCTGTCTGTCTGTGTTTCCCACTGCCAGGGTACACAGATGATTTACCTTCTGCTGCCACTCTGCCACCAGCTATTACGTCAAACAATAGCTGCTCGCCTACTCCTCCATTCCTCCTCCTGCTGCTGCTGTCTGTCTGTGTTTCCCACTGCCAGGGTACACAGATGATTTACCTTCTGCTGCCACTCTGCCACCAGCTATTACGTCAAACAATAGCTATATTGGTTGCAAAACCAAAACCAAACAAACCATTAAAAAAAAAAAAAGGTTTAATTTTTCTGAGGTGCCCGGGTTGAAAACTGTGTTGTCCCAGTTGTGTATTGGACACAATGTGGGCTGCACGACCGCTGTCTGGGACCTCCTGTTGTGTTTATTTACAGCCCTGGTATCACCGCTAGGTACCAGGGCTATTATGTCACGGCGAGCTGCCTGCCTCATTGACTGCCTGCTGCCACACACTCATCCTCCTCCTCCTGCTGATGAATTTACCTCCTGCTGTCTTTGTGTTTCCACTGCCAGGGAGCACATATAATGGCGCTTCCAACATGCGTGCGCCCACCAGCTATTTGTTACGCTCAAAAATAGCTGCATTTCTTTAAAAAAAAAATTGAAAAGAGAAATACGTGAAGAAGAAGAAGACGATATTGAAAAGGAAGGAGAAGAAGAAGAAGAAGAAGAAGGAGAAGAAGAAGAAGAAGAAGAAGAAGAAGAAGAAGAAGAAGAAGAAGAAGAAGAAGAAGAAGTATATACAGTAACACTACTGAACAAAATTAAGGACACAACTTCTCTTTCCACATTTTTTTTTAAAGGAACATCCCCACATAATCACTTGCTGTTGTTACTTGGAAAAAAAGAGGTTTCTTGCATCATTCACCCTCAAAACAAGTGTTGGAAGCTATTTAAGGCCAATTCGAATAGTCAGCTCGAATAGTTAGCTCGAATACCGACTCGAATAGTGAGCTCGAAGTCCGAGGTCGAATCGAATAGTAAAAATTATTCGACTCGAATATTCGAATGACCTCGAATAATTTACTATTCGAATTCGACCAAACTCGAATTTTAAAAAGGGGTATTTGAGCACCACTATCTGAAAACTGTTTATGCCTGCTTTACTTATGTTCATTTTTGTTAAATTACTGGTCAACTGGATTATCTGTTCACATGGGGTCTATCAAGATACTTAGATTCATCTTTCAATTACCTGTTCATGATTATATCTCACCAATATGACTTCCTCAGAGGGACGCTAGACTATATTCTAATGATGATTCTTTTAGCCACGTTCCATGTTCAGTTCTGTTTTTGGCGGCATTGTAAAACCACTTACAGCTCCCATATACTGAGCGGACGAGATCTCCCAATATAAACCATAGCGAATTTGGATATCCTTTAAACACGCGAAAACGCATAGAAATTAGCAGACCTTCAATATCTACCTACATATGTTCTGTTATGGAGTCTTTGATTTAACTTTTCTTCACCCTCTCGCTGCATATATCTAAATGCCGTATGGCTGCAATGTTATAATATCCTCGGTATTGGTATTGTGCATATACTCTATGTTCTGTATATACTGCTTATTATGTAGTGCTTGGGACTATATGTTCATTGGTGTTTAGTATTAGCAGTTGAAATTCTGCTGCTTGGGCCTGATGATATGACATACTATAATAGGTTCCAGAGTCACAGTAGGTGTAAATCTTATCCCTTACCCCCCCTCTGAGGATATATGTTTTTTCTCCTGGTTCTTGATGCCCCCATATTCCTAGTATAGAAGCTCAAAACTCTTACTATAACTTAGCTATGCCCTCCTGGTTCAGGTCCACTGCCCTTACTTACGCACTGATGCCAGTCATGGTTTTGGCTGGTTCTACTGTGTGTGCTATTTGCACTATTGTGCATCACTTATTAGTGACTTGGTTGAATAATTTGCACAATCTACTCACTACTGAAGCTTACACTCATATAACACAGGTCGCCTCAAATATACTCTCCTCAACTATTGTATTACTCTTCCAGATGCCACTCTCATTTTATCGAAAATGTCCTCCTACAGACTATGGTTAAATTGATCTCTTGCAATGCCAGGGGCCTAAATTCCCTGGCAAAATGCAGCAAAGCCTTCCTTGATATGACTAAACACAGCCTAGACATTATGTCTACAAGAAACTCACTTTTCCCTTTCATCCATGTCCAGGTACTTCCATAAAAACTACACAACTTTTTTCCACTCCAGAATGTCAGTTAAGCGTAGAGGAGTCACAACTTTACTTAAAAACAATATCCCATTTCGAATAATCAAAACTATTACTGACCCCCTAGGAAGATTCCACATCATACAAGGAGAACTCCACTCTAAGGAAATAATTCTGGTAAACGGTCATGTGCCTCCAGACCAGGCCCTCCAAACGATTCAAGATATTCATACTAAACTTCTCTCACTACCTAACCTACCTATTATATGGCCAGGGGACTTTAATGTAACTCTTAATGATGCTCTGGATAAATCTCTCCCTTCTCCTGAAAGGCTCTCCAAACGTAATCGTCAAAATCTCTATCAAGTATTACAAGACTTAGCTATTTCAGACTCATGGAGAGAGTTATATGGCCCAAAAAGAGGCTATACATTTTACTCGGCCCCCCATAATACATACACTAAAATAGACCACATTTTGTCCTCTACTAATCTGATTCCTTCTCTCCACTACACTAGACATATTCCTCTGAGCTGGACTGATCATGATATGATTCTGACCTCATTTGACTGGTCCATCCTCACCTGCTCCTTACCTGCTCACTCACAGTGGCGTCTCAATGACTCTTTACTAATAAATAAAACAATACTTTGAATCCAATAATACAGATAATATCTCCCCAATGACTCCGATGTAATATTATGCAAATAACTGGGAAACAAAAAAGGCACAAATCTAAAAAATACAATGACCTCACCTATAGACTCCACAGACGTACCCTTCTTAACCAGCAGAATCCCCTAGATATATCTCCAGACAAATCCGCGACATTAAAATTCAACTCGACCTCATCCTGGCTCAACAAGTGGAAAAAGCTTTGGTTTGGACAGGTGCTAAATACTACAAAAAAGCGAATAAGCCTGATACCTGGCTAGCCAGATGACTACGGGCTTAAGAAAAATCCAATGCTTCATTCCATATCCGTGTGAGTCCAAATGAGCTAACGAGTCATTTAGAAAAGGTTCATCAAGCCTTCCTCCAATACTACAGCAACCTTTGCAAGTCTAATGGCCCCATTGACACCATTTCCCTTCAACAGTTCCTACAACCCTTACAACTCCCTAGACTTAATACTGATTCCTTAAATTTCCTTAACAACACCATCACAGAGGAAGAAGTGACAGAATGCGTTAAAAAATTAAAGGTTGGTAAAGAGCCCGGCCTGATGGCTTCTCAGCCTTATATTACAAAAAAATTCATTCATACGCTTACACCCTACCTAACTAGATGCTTTAACCATATTAGAGCCAATTACCAACCTCCTCCTGAATTTATGAAATCTAAGCTATCACTCATCCCCAAACCAGCTAGAGACCACACCAATGTTAAAAATGTTCGCCCAATCTCATTACTAAATTTTGACTACAAACTCCTCACCACCATCTTAGTAGCCCGCCTTAATAAGTTCTTACCAGCCTTAGTTAACAGGGACCACGTTGGATTTATCCCATTCCGCCAAGCTTCAGATAACATTAGACGAAATGTCCTTCTCATTTAGAGAGCTAACTTAACTAAAACTCCCCTTATTCTCGATATTGAAAAGGCTATTGACACCTGCCTCTATTAAAATTGCTGGCGCCGTACCTTCTCAGTTTTCCATACTTCGGGGAACCAGACAAGGATGTTCCCTGTCCCCAGCCTTGTTTGTTCTCTCCATTGAGCCATTAGCAGAAAGTGTGCGGAGACACCCACAAATTCATTGATACCCACTAGATGAACTAGAACCCAAACTTACATTATTTGCAGATGATGTCCTCATTACACTCACCAACCCAATGACCACAATTCTTCGTCTTCTTACTTTACTCTCACAATTTGAAGGCTTATCTGGATTAAAAGTCAATGTGACTAAAACTGAAGTAATGTTTTGTAACATATCTGCATCCCAGGGCCCATCCATAGCACACAAATATAACTTCCAATTTCGTGATCAATACCTACAATATCTGGGGATAAAACTCACCAATAACTATAATACCATGTATAAATGGAATTATACTCCTCAAATAGCTTAACTCAAACAAGACATGCTTGACTGGGTTCTCCCTATTGCAGTTAAGATAGCTGATATCTCCTCTCTCCAAAAAGCAATCTTTAATTATATTTGGCAGAATAAGAAACCATGAATCAACAGGACCACAATGATGTGGCACAAGACCAATGGTGGTCTCTCAGTCCCCAATCTACTTAAGTACTATAAAGCTTCCCAACTGGCACAGCTACCCCTTATTTACACTGGATGTCATGCACCTGCCTGGGTACACGTAGAAAATAAGATGTTGAGTCCGTATACTTTTGAGGACTTGGTCTGTTCGCGCAAACCCATACCCCCTAAAATTATTGTGGATTCACCTGTTACCGCTCACACTCTCCAAGTATGGTCAAAATCTCTCTTTAAATTCAAACAACAATCCTCCCCCTCAGTTCTTACTGAATTTATGGGGAATCCAGACTTTATAGCCGGATTGGAACCTCGGGCCTTCCTCTGGTGGCAATCAAAAAATATAAAACCTTGGGAGCAGCTAAGCAAAAAAATGTGTAACTTACATTTGGTTAAGCAGCGAGGTGAACGCCAGCGCATACCACTAAGGCTGCATCTGAAATGACCACCAGCTCAGTGTGCAGCACCTAAATAGATTTTCTGCACACTTCGCATTCAATTCAGATGCAAATCATATGCAAATCTGCTACTACTTATCATGCAAACAGGAAACTCAGGAGGAGAGGCTGGGAGCAGCTAATCTGACAGTTCCATAGTTACAAAATTAAGGAAAGGTGGGGGGAAAGGCTGCGCATCCCTAAACACATGTTGCAATTGAATGGTTAATCGCACAGGCATACACCGCCTCTGCCAGACTGAAAAATGCATGCCCTGCATCCAAGACAAGTGCTAACATTTATTAAACTAGGAGGAACTTTAGCTTCCAATATGGTTTGCATGCAAAGTATATTATACTAGACACTTGCGCCACAGTGAGGCAAACCTCCGGGCAAGTGACCTAACCTAAATTTAAAACCTTGGGAGCAGCTAAGCAAAAAAATGTGTAACTTACATTTGGTTGAACAGCGAGGAGAACGCCAGCGCATACCACTAAGGCTGCATCTGAAATGACCACCAGCTCAGTGTGCAGCACCTAAATAGATTTTCTGCAGTTTCTGCAGATTTTTCTGAATTGAATGCGAAGTATGCAGAAAATCTATTTAGGTGCTGCGGTGTATGCCTGTGCGATTAACCATTCAATTGCAACATGTGTTTAGGGATGCGCAGCCTTTCCCCCCACCTTTCCTTAATTTTGTAACTATGGAACTGTCAGGTTAGCTGCTCCCAGCCCCTCCTACTGAGTTTCCTGTTTGCATGATAAGTAGTAGCAGATTTGCATATGATTTGCATCTGAATTGAATGCGAAGTGTGCAGAAAATCTATGTAGGTGCTGCACACTGAGCTGGTGGTCATTTCAGATGCAGCCTTAGTGGTATGCGCTGGCGTTCTCCTTGCTGTTCAATCAAAAAATATAATGAATCTAAGCTCTGTTCTAGAGCACAGAAAGCTTCCCACCCTACAAAATTGGATCAATAAATTTCAACCTCCTCGTATAGAAACTTTTCGATGTAATCAATTATATCACTATCTTACTACTCTTATTAACCCTACTAAGGAACCTCCTTTGAACGCTTCTGTAAATCTGATCTACTATCCAAAGGAATGGTCTCTTTCCTTTACTCCATTATGAACACCCCACCGGAGGATACCCAGTTTCCATTTCGGACTGATTGGGAGTCTGATTTGGGCAACCCCTTTGATGATGAAGACTGGCACTCTTCCCTAGAAACCTTATCAAAAGGGAGCTTGCAATTCTCTAATATGGAAGTATCTCTCCGCTTACTACACAGAACCTACTTAGTACTTCAAAAACTAGCTAGGATATACCCCACTTATCCTGAGGTCTGTTTTAGGGGCTGTCCTCCCTCTGGGTCTATGTTTCATATCTGGTGGGAATGCCAAAAGATTTTCATGATCTGGACAAAAATAACTAATATCATATCTAGAATCACTAATATTTCATTCACAACTGATCCCAAAATGTTACTATTAGGTCACCGACCTGATAAACTGAAACAATTCCACTCATAAATTGATCCAACACATTGCCTCCTCTGTGAGGCTATACAGTGGGTTGCAAAAGTATTCGACCCACTTGAAGTTTTCCACATTTTGTCATATTACTGCCACAAACATGAATCAATTTTATTGGAATTCCACATGAAAGACCAACACAAAGTGGTGTACACGTGAGAAGTGGAACGAAAATCATACATGATTCCAAACATTTTTTACAAATAAATAACTGCAAAGTGGTGTGTGCATAATTATTCGGCCTCCTTTGATCTGAGTGCAGTCAGTTGCCTATAGACATTGCCTGATGAGTGCTAATGACTAAATAGAGTGCACATGTGTGTAATCTTATGTCAGTACAAATACAGCTGCTCTGTGAGGGCCTCAGAGGTTGTCTAAGAGAATATTGGGAGCAACAACACCGTGAAGTCCAAAGAACACACAAGACACTTCAGGGATCAAGTTAATGAGAAATTTAAAGCAGGCTTAGGCCACAAAAAGATTTCCAAAGCCTTGAACATCCCACGGAGCACTGTTCAAGCGATCATTCAGAAATGGATGGAGTATGGCACAACTGTAAACCTACCTAGACAAGGCCATCCACCTAAACTCACAGGCCGAACAAGGAGAGCCCTGATCAGAAATGCAGTCAAGAGGCCCATGGTGACTCTGGACGAGCTGCAGAGATCTACTCAGGTGGGAGACTCTGTCCATAGGACAACAATTAGTCATGCACTGTACAAACTTGGCCTCTATGGAAGAGTGGCAAGAAGAAAGGCATTGTTAACAGAAAGCATAAGAAGTCCCGTTTGAAGTTTGCCACAAGCCATGTGGGGGACACAGCAACCATGTGGAAGAAGGTGCTCTGGTCAGATGAGACCAAAATGAAACTTTTTGGCCAAAATGCAAAACGCTATGTGTGGCGGAAAACTAACACTGTACATCACTCTGAACACACCATCCCCACTGTCAAATATGGTGGTGGCAGCATCATGCTCGGGGGATGAATCTCTTCAGCAGGGACAGGGAATCTGGTCAGAGTTGATGGGAAGATGGATGAAGCCAAATTCAGGGCAAACTTGGAAGAAAACCTCTTGGAAACTGCAAAAGACTTGAGACTGGGGCGGAGGTTCATCTTCCAGCAGGACAATGACCCTAAACATAAAGCCAGGGCAACAATGGAATGATTTAAAACAAAACATATATCTATGTGTTAGAATGGCCCAGTCAAAGTCCAGATCTAAATCCAATCGAGAATCTGTGGCAAGATCTGAAAACTGCTGTTCACAAACGCTGTCCATCTAATCTGACTGAGCTGGAGCTGTTTTGCAAATAAGAATGGGCAAGGATTTCAGTCTCTAGATGTGCAAAGCTGGTAGAGACATACCCTAAAAGACTGCAGCTGTAATTGCAGCAAAAGGTGGTTCTACAAAGTATTGACTCAGGGGGGCGAATAATTACGCACACCCCACTTTGCAGTATTTATTTGTAAAAAATGTTTGGAATGATGTATGATTTTCGATCCACTTCTCACATGTACACCACTTTGTATTGGTCTTTCACGTGGAATTCCAATAACATTGATTCATGTTTGTGGCAGTAATGTGACAAAATGAGGAAAACTTCAAGGGAGCCGAATACTTTTGCAACCCACTGTATATTGCCTCTCAGTGGAAACCATTAGACCTAAACTACCCAACTATATTTGCCAAAATAGACCAAAAAATGTTCTATGAACGTATTAACGCAAGAGTTCTAGACAATATGGAGCACTTTGAAAAGGTTTGGAAGCCTTGGGCAGAATACAGAGGAGGTATTACATGACTGAATGTTTACATTTTCTGTAGAATTTTTGTTATTTAAAGAATGTCAATTTATGATACACAAGCTCCCCTTCTAATCTCTATAATCTAGAGAATCTTTGCTACACCTAGCTTATGTACCAAATATTCTGTTTTGTGGCATCTGTCTTCACTTTCACTTACTGCTGGTGAGGACCTGTTGTTATTGATCTATGTTACTTCTGACATACATTATGTTACTTTAACGTTTTGTAATATTACTGTACTTGTCTCTTCATGAGACCACTTTGACTTCCACTGTTGTATTGCATATGTTCTCTTTTTCTTGTTATGCTTATCAATAAAGCACCTTTTGAACACTAAATCAGGGAAGGACAGATGCTGAGGGCTGTGGTCAATTTACGTGCATACAATCATTAACCTCTGCATTCAAAATGTATGTTCATATTAATTATAAAGATTTTGCATTGGAGAGAGGTCTTGTATTGTATAAGTATAATGTACACTCTGAATCAGGCTCGGAGGATAAAATGGCTTTTCAGCTCAAATAAGAGCATCTAAAAGATGGGCACATTGTTGCAAAATGCCCACAAAAATTGTATTTATTATTCTTCAGCTGAGACATCCCTGAAGTTATTGCATAGATGGTTTTAGACCCCAGCTCATATGCATCAATTTCAACCCTTGACTTCTAGCCGTTGTTTTCAAGGATGCTCTGATGAAGGTAATTTGTGGCATATATGGTGGGAATTTCCAAGAGCACAGGATTTTTTGTTCAAAATTTGGTATACGATTTCCTTGATCACATCCATACAGTCTTCTCTGGACCCTTATGTTATTTTACTGAGGAATAAACCCCCTGGGTCCACATAGCCAACACATAATTCTACACAACATGTGGCCTCCGTTGCTAAAAAAAATTTGGTGGCTAATTGCAAATCTGCATATCTGTTGGAGTGTTGGTAGACAATGTTTTACAGCTCTGAACTTAATTATGTTATCCGAACACATTCTAGCTAAATTTACAACACTCTGCCCAACTTCTATAAAATGTGGAGTTTCAGGGTGAATCGGCAGGACAATATTGGATTGTTGTATGTTTTGTCCTTTTAGCTTGAACACCAGGTTTTCTTGATCCTTTACGCAACATTATGTTTATAGAATAAGGAGTATGCCCTAGAGATGCCGGTACACGCTGCTCTATCCTGACCTGTGCACTTTCCGTAGTTTTTACTTTACTCATTTAACTATCATTAGGCTCAACTGGCAGTAGTGTATAACACTCTTGAGCCTCATCCTGACCTGACCCCTTTTACCACTACAAGAACTCTGTCTTTTTTTCCTATCATTGCATTGTCTTTGATACCTCTCTGCTAACTTTGTAAATCCCTTTCAAGGGACATTTTTGTGATGATGTTTATGATCATTAATTCCTATCTGTTCAATAAAATTACTTTGAAACTAAAGAAACTAAAATTTGTCAAAATGGAAAATCTTAGTTTCTTTGACCGCAGTATCTTTTGTATTCAACCAGTTCAATTCTTCGCAGTTCTTCCTTAGAACTGGTCCCTGCTCTACCTAGGCTTACTTTGCATCATATGAGAATTTTCCACTTACCCCTATGAAAGCTATAATTTGTTGAAAGTCAGAACATGAATATCCATGAGAACTGTTCTGCTGATTAATAACATTAGCTCTTTTCAATATGAACCAATATGTTTCTTTATTTTTATTTAAAAAGAGAACTGTAGAATATGAATATGAATACATTATGTATTCCCTTTGGGAAAAATGTCTATTGTCATGCTATTACAACTGATGTTTTGTTTATAGGTATTATTGCCATCATCATAATGCAGCACTGTCCAATAAGACAGTTCCACAAATAACATGGCAAAAGTCCTAAATTAACCACCACTGCTCCAGTCCTGTCCAGCAAAGAGAAAAACATATCTTACTGTAAGTTCTACAGGCTTGACAAGTACAAAATATGACTAATCAAGCTGACAGTCTAAGAGGTGGGAAAACACAAGGGCCCATATGCAATTCACTTTTTCTCCTAAGTTTTCTCCCTGGTGATATTTTTACAACTTATTAATAAAATTCCTTTTAAGGCACCAGCAAGCAAGAAAATACTCAAAATAATTTTGATAGTACTTTTTCACCTACTTTTTGGTATTTTTTAATTGCAGAGTGCTGGAAAATTATTTTAAACAAGTGCAGTTATCTCAGCAACACTATCTATTGCGTGTGCTAAGACCAAACAACAACAGATAATTGAGAAAGAGAACTAGTCCTTTAAACCAGCACCACACAATAATATCGTTAAATAAATCAGTTTATTTATATATAACAATAATATTTCTCACTAAAAAAACATGATAAAAACACTTAAAATCGGTCATGCTGCCCAACATGATAGCAATAATTGTGCAGGTACAAATACAATATTGTATATAAATAATTTTATTAAATAATTCCTATGCGCCTGATATATAATGATAAGACTGATTATAATCAGCAAAAAAACACTGTAGAGTGCTCAATGCAGAACTACTCACAGTGATTGAACCCGGGTTCAGTATATAGCTCAAAACCAGTACAGTGATACTACATTGTCATACATATAGTGAACACACAATGTGAAAGACAACCATCAATATGATGCATACAATATATAAGATGCAATATGATCAAAATTAGTGAAAGAAAAATCCTGAAGTGAAATAGTGACACTCAATAAGGTGACTATGATACTGCATACTCCAGAGTGGACACAGTAAAGTTTGCAATATACTTATCCGGACAGCGCAATGGGAAGGGCAGCAGAGCAATGAAGGAGCCCTCGGTTCCGCGGCAGCAACGCCGCTTTATCAAGAGCAAGGGGGACTCGTGTGTAGTAATGGCGAGAGACGCCGAGTTTTATGGTGAGAGGAGGCGGAGATCACGTGATCGCGTGGCGCACGCGAATCACGTGCCTCGCCTAACCAATAGCGCCACAGGAGGCTGAGAGGACGGAGAGGAGAGGACGCAGAAGCCACGCTGGAGCGCATTGAGGAAGTGGGTATATGTCATAGCGACAACAGGCGAAGCAGAGGGGAGCGGCCATGAAAACCACGCTGGACGCGCAAACAGGAAGTGAGTATCATCAAAGTAAAATATACCACATCTAAATATATCAACCTGTCAATAATAACCAAAGTACCTCAATTAGCATCATCCAATGTTATATATACCTACAGGATTACAATATGACCACCACATTACAATATTTTATACATATTAATTTCAGCAGTATAATTAGTAGAGGCTCCAGTGATCAAGTCCAATATGAGTCTCATTAGAATTACTGGGCACAATTTATGTGTACTGGGGGCCATAATATTATTGTTATATATAAATAAACTGATTTATTTAACGATATTATTGTGTGGTGCTGGTTTAAAGGACTAGTTCTCTTTCTCAATTAAAATTATTTTAAAGAGACAATGAAAACTGATCTCCTAGGAGAAAACTCAGGAGAAAAGGTAAATTGCATATGCGCCAAAGACCCTTATTCAATTCACTTCATCTCCTAAGTTTTCTCCTAGGTGATATTTTTATAATAGTGATGGGCGACCGTCACAAGCGATTTTTCCCGAGCCATTCACGATTGTTTCACGAATGTCCGTTTGTGGCGGATGCCATTATAGTCAATGGTTCTGCTTCAAATTAATAGAAAGATGAATGACAGCGCTCCTCTCATGTGGCTCAATTCAATACCGGACAAAATCCACCTCACATCCAGGTGGGTCTAGCGTTTTTTGTGATCAACCAATGACTAGGCTCTCAAGCTCTTTCTTTCCAGATGATAAAAGATGTCACAGGCAGCAGATACACATGTGCCCAGAGGCTCTAACCCGACTGAGGACCACCCGGCTGGCTTAGGACTTCGCTGCACGTTCCTCGCATGGCAAGGTCCAGGGCACTTCTTCACCGCTAACTCCAAAACGTCACCACGAGAAAACTCTACTAGTTTTGTTATCATCAGTCCTGGCGAGCAGGCAGTGGGTGGATGGGTGCGGTTGAAGAAGTGCCCTGGACCTTGCCATGCGAGGAACGTGCAGCGAAGTCCTAAGCCAGCCGGGTGGTCCTCAGTCGGGTTAGAGCCTCTGGGCACATGTGTATCTGCTGCCTGTGACATCTTTTATCATCTGGAAAGAAAGAGCTTGAGAGCCTAGTCATTGGTTGATCACAAAAAACGCTAGACCCACCTGGATGTGAGGTGGATTTTGTCCGGTATTGAATTGAGCCACATGAGAGGAGCGCTGTCATTCATCTTTCTATGAACTTTGCTGAACCTATTGATAGCGAACACTCTTATCGAGACTTGTTAGAACATTTGAACTGATTGGTTTGGGGCAGGCGCAGTTTGTTTGTTAAGGTTAATGCTTCAAATTAATGTTTGTGAAAACTATCGAGAATGGTTTGCGAACAATGATTTGCAATGTTTGCCCATCAATATTTTAAACCTTAAAGGAATACTTAAGGCAAAAAAAAAAAAATGATATTTACTCACCTGGGGCATCCCTTAGCCCCCTGAAGCTGGATGGTGCCCTCGCAGCCCCGCTCCGATTGTCCTGTCCCTGCCGGTGGATACTTCCGGATTCGGCGACAGCCGCCGACAGGCTGGGAACGTGGCTGATTCTCCGCGCTCCCAGCCGCTATATCACCCTTTATGCTGCTATAGCGTATATAGCGGCTGGGAACATGGAGAATCAGCCGCGTTCCCAGCCTGTCGGCGGCTGTCACTGAACCCGGAAGTAGCCGCCGGCGGGGACAGGACGATCGGAGCGGGGCTGCGAGGGCACCATCCAGCTTCAGGGGGCTGAGGGATGCCCCGGGTGAGTAAATATCATTTTTTTTTTTGCCTTAAGTATTCCTTTAACAAATAAAATGTATTTTAAGCCACCAGCAATCAAGAAAATACTGTACTGAGAATAATTTTGACAGTACATTTTCATCTACTTTTATCTAGAAGAATACAAATGATCTCCTAGGAGAAAACATAGGAGGAAAACTGAATTGAATATGTTTGAATGAGATCAAAGGTAAAAGCATATCTATTAGGAGGAGGATTGGTGTTGCAGAGAATGGGAGCAGCTCTAGAGAAGTCCTGTAGCCATTCATGACAATGGGTTAAGAGTGAGAGAGTGAGGACATTAATAGGTCACTAGAGGTGTGGAGAGGCAGTTAAAGGTGTATTTATATATGAGGTGAGACATATGGGTGGAGAAGAACCAAAAATAAGATTTAAAGGTAAAATAAAAGTTAGAGTTTGCTGTGAGGTGAACTGGGTACCAATGTAGAGATCTGGAGAGACGAACAGCAAATTGAGAGCAGTGAGAAGAATAGAGATGGCCCAAACAGTTCGCCGGCGAATGGTTCCCAGTGAACTTCTGTGGTTCGCGTTCGCGGAGAACCGCAAACTTTTCCGGAAGTTCGATTCGCCCCCATAGTGCATCATTAGGGTCAACTTTGACCCTCTGCATCACAGTCAGCAGGCACATTGTAGCCAATCAGGCTACAATCCCTCCTGGAGCCACTCCCCCCTTATTAAAGGCAGGCAGTGTCAGGCTTTTCACTCACTCGTGTGCATGCAGTGATTAGAGAAGGGAGAGCTGCTGTGCAGAGACCTATAGGGAAATCTTAGTTAGGCTCTTGTAGGCTTATTTTGCTCCTTGCTGATTCTTATTGCTAAAAAAGCACCCCTCAACAGCTCTTTTGAGAGCTAATCTTGTTCTTGTGATCTATTTTTTTTTGTGGCCCACTTGCATTATATACAGCCCTGTCAGTCAGTCGCAGCTGGCCTTTGGCCCCTCGGTGGTATAATTACTACTGTGCCAGGTGCACATTGTAATACCCATCACTGCACCTACCTGTTGTTCACTTCAGTGCACCCACCTACCTACATAAGTGCACGCAGTGTCACTGTGTCTGTCCGGTACCTGTCTGTGTCTGACAGGTGCACATTGTAATACCCATCACTGCATATACCTACCTGTTGTGTTCAGTGCACCCACCTACCTACATGAGTGCATGCAGTGTGATATACCACTCCGTACATACCTGTTAATTGCACCTGTGTGACTGCACATTGTATTAGTCAAGTCAGTGCATACCTTTCACTTCATCCCCCCCGATATGGACAAAACGGACAAAACAGGTAGAGGCAGAGGTAGAGGCAGACCCAGAGGAAGGCCACCCGGCAGGTCTGTGCGAGGTCGTGCTGATGTGATTTTGTGCGGCCCTGGACCAAGGTACAGTGCACAGAAGAAGGCACATCCCATCAACTCCCAAGATTGTCAGGACGTGGTTGACTATTTAACACAGAACACCTTATCTTCTGCAGCCACCAGTGCTACTACAAGCACCACATCCGCTGCATTTGACAGTTTGCAAGAGTTATTTGGTGGGGAAATCACTGATGCACAGCCATTAGTGTTACAACCAGATGAAGGCGCTAAGCAAGTTACACAACCTCATATAGACATATGAGTTAGGTGTCTGAGTTAGGCGACACTATGGACGTAATGTGTGAGGAGGAGGAGGATGAAGTACCTGCTGTTGGTGCAGTTTTGGAGGTGTATGAGGCAAGCGAAGCTGGGCAGGATGATTATGATGATGACGATGATACGGATGCCACGTGGGTTCCCAATAGAGGAGATGAACAGGGGGACAGTTCAGAGGGGGAGTCAGAGAAGAGTAGGAGGAGACGAGTTACTGAAAGAAGCAGGGGGAGCTCGTCGTCAGAAACAGCTGGTGGCAGTGTCCGGCGCCATGTATCGCCACCTATGGACAGTCAGCCAACATGCCCTTCAACGTCAGCTGCTGACTCCACCATAGTGCCCACACCCCTGGGCTCAGCAGTGTGGAAATTTTTGTCGTGTGTCTGCTTCAGATCAGAGCAATGCCATCTGTTCTCTCCGTTGCCAAAAAATTGAGCCGTGGAAAGGCCAACACCCGTGTAGGGATAACTGCCTTATGAAGGCACATGGAGAAAAGGCACAAACTGCAATGGCAAGACCACCTGAGGAAAAGCAGCACACAAAAGCAAAGCCACCCTCCTTCTCCTCTTCCTCTGTAA
Organism: Hyperolius riggenbachi; assembly: GCF_040937935.1. Classification (NCBI taxonomy): domain Eukaryota; kingdom Metazoa; phylum Chordata; class Amphibia; order Anura; family Hyperoliidae; genus Hyperolius; species Hyperolius riggenbachi. Next base: position 410,567,134 of record NC_090646.1, on the reverse strand, counting down.
CGGTTGAGTGTCGAGCTCAGATGTCTGATTATGTGGTGATCTGCAGAATCACCAATAATGCAAACGCTATACCTGATTATGTGTGATCTGCAGAATCACCAATAATACCAGTATAGCAGACAAAGAGCAGAGTGTGTAGTGATTTGGTGCAACCGTAACTTTAATGGTACAATGAGACCTCACCAGAGGGGCTGGTGAGGTATAAACAGTACACTGACCGTGCACTAACGTACAACCCCCAGCAAGCTGGAGGAACAATACTGAAGAGGCTGAGTCTCCCGAGGAACGGGTGATTCAGAATATGCTGCAGGCAAATGAACACCCGAGGGGCGGGTGAGTTAGACTGTACTGCAGCCTGCGAGACACAGTAATACTACAATGACAGGTTACCTAACGAGCAGGCAATCAAGGCTGAACTATAGCCTAGTAGTAGAACTGCTTCACCAGCGGAGCTGGCGTAGTAACACCTCACCAGTGGCGAGGGCCCACTGGTGAGTAGAATGGTCAGGCAGGCATGGTTCGGCAACAGATAGGTAAGAATCGGTACAGGATCGTGAGACAAGAGAGTAAACGGTAATCAGGCAGAGGTTCAGCAACAGGAAGGTACGTATCGGTACAGAATCGTGAGACAAGAGAGTAATCGGGAATCAGGCAGAGGTTCAGCAACAGGTAGACAGATAGGCAAAAGTACAGGATCAGAAAGCAGGATCAGAGTCAGGGTAATTGCAAAGAGTAGATAAATACAGAAGCAATAACCTAGTCTGGGTGTGAAATCCTTAGCATCAACACCAGGGAACTAGTCTAAACAAATAACAATCATAAGGTAGCAATATCCTAGTCTTGGTGTGAAATCCTTAGCATCAGCACCAGGAAACTAGCCTAAGGTCTGAGCACTAACACGCAAGTATTCACGACAGCAGACAATGTGATAATGAAGCCCGGAGGCTTATGAAGCAGAGGAGACCTCACTGGCACGCCCTCTAGTCATCAGCCAATCCTGGGCGCCGTGGGTCTCCTCTGACGTCAGCCGACCAGCAGGTCAGCTGACGGGCTTCCTCCCCGCATAAAGGTCCCGTCTGTGTGCGCGCCCGCGCACTAAGGCAACCCCATGCACGGAAGGACGGTCCGTCCTCGGCGTCCTGGATGCCGAACTGACGGATGGCCGCAGGGAGGCAGCTGTGGCGGCGGTACTGTTCGCCCCAGCTGCCTCGTTTCTTACAGTACCCCCCCCTCTAGACGTGGACTCCGGACATGCACCACCTGGCCTATCAGGATGCATTCTATGGAACTCCATCCTGAGTTCTTCTGCATGCATGCGAGAGAGTGGTACCCAGGATCTCTCTTCAGGACCATACCCTCGCCAGTGGACCAGATACTGCAAAGATTTGCGTACCCGCCGAGAATCCAAAATCTTCTCTATTTCATATTCTGGTTCTCCATCAATCACCACAGGGGGGGAGGAGTGGCATCCACATATACGGCAGGCTTCAAAAGCGAAACGTGGAACGTCCTACCACCCCTGAAATTAGAGGGAAGCGACACCACATAGGTAACATTATTCACCTTTTTAGAAATAGGGTTGGGCCCTATAAACTTGGGACCCAATTTTACAGAGGGCTGCCTTAGAGATAAGTGTCGTGTGGAAATCCACACCAAATCTCCCGGTGCAAATTTCCATTCCACCGACTGTCTCTTATCGGCGTGCCTTTTTTGAGTCGAAAAGGCCCTTCTCAAATTTTGCTTCACCTTATCCCAGATGCCTCTCATTCTCTCTTACCAGTTTTCTAAAGGAGGAAAAGGTGATGCTACCACCGGCAGGGGTGAAAACTTGGGTGATCTCCCCGTAACAACCTGGAATGGGGAGAATCCTGATGAAGCAGACCTCAAATTATTGTGGGCAAACTCGGCATACGGTAAAAATCTGACCCAATCCGTCTGGGCATTGGCCACATAGCACCTGAGGAACTGCTCAAGAGCTTGGTTTACCCTCTCGGTCTGACCATTGGTCTGTGGGTGGTAGCCGGAGGAAAGCGATAACTTCATCCCCATATGCTGACAAAACGCTTTCCAGAAACGAGAAGTGAACTGGACTACCCTATCTGACACCACATCCTGGGGAATCCCATGCAGCCTGAAGATGTGGAGAACGAACAGTTCTGCCAATTCTTGTGCCGAGGGGAGTCAGTTCAAGGGGATGAAGTGAGCCATCTTACTAAACCTGCCGACTACCACCCAAATGACCGTTTTACCCTCAGAGGAAGGCAATTCGCCCACAAAATCCATGGACACGTGAATCCAAGGTTCCTCGGGCATTGGCAGAGGTTGTAAGGTACCAGCAGGCGCTTGCCTAGAAGTCTTGCTCCTGGCACAAACGGCACAGCTAGCCATGAACTCCTTACAATCAGTAGTGATTGAGGGCCACCATACACTGCGACTTAATAATTCTCGGGTACGAGCCACTCCCGGGTGACCAGCATTTTTATGGGCATGAAATGCCTCCAAGACTTTGAATCTCAACTGGAGGGGAACAAAAAAAACCCCTCTGGTTTGTCTTCAGGGACCTCCTGTTGAAAAGGACCCAACTCTGACGCCCAATCCAACTCAACCTGAACCCCAGAGGGTTCTGGATCCTGTTCAATGGTTCCAACTATTTGGACTTCACTAACTGCAATAGGGACCTGCTTTAAACAGTGATCATGACAGTATGGAGACCAGCCTATCAACTGTCTGGTACCCCAATCAATGTCTGGTGAGTGCTTTTTTAACCACGGCATGCCCAGGATGACCGTGGACGTGGACATTTCTAACACCAGAAACTGCATTTGTTCCCTGTGCAGGGCCCCAATCTGACATAACAATACAGGAGTCTGAGTGATGGTGAGGGGCAATGGGGAGTCGTCCACAGCCGTAATTTTAATCTGCTCCCCCAGAGGAAGCAACGGAAATCTGAATTGATTAGCGAATCTAACAGACATGACTTTGACAGCTGACCCGAAATCAAATGCCTGAGTAGTATGAACCTGGTCCTCCCAGGTAACAGCGCAAGGAAGCAACACCCGCTTATTGTTTAGAGGTGTATGTCAAGATCGCCTAGGGTAGTACCTCCAGCTACTCCTAGGCGATAGAGTTTTCCGCCTTCTTAGGGCAGGCAGAAACCATATGCCCTTTATCGGCGCAGTATAAACCGAGCTTCTCTGCTCGTCTTCTATTTTTCTGCACCTCTGAGAGCTTGGCCTGCCCAATTTGCATTGGCTCGTCAGCGGGTGGAGAGGAAGGCGTAGGAGCTGAGAAAGTACAGGAGGAAAACTTTCTTGGGGGTTTAATCCGAGTTTGCTTTTGATAGCGAACTTGTCTATCAATTTTAATGGCCAAGGAAATGGCCTCATCCAGAGTCTTGGGTTCTGGATGACCCAACATGAGATCGGACACAGTGTCAGACAATCCTGACAAGAAACAGTCCAAAAGTGCGTACTGCCCCCACCTGGCTGACACTGCTCATCTCCTGAACTCGGCGGCATGAACCTCAATGAAACCATTACCCTGCCTGAGGGTTTTTAACTTCCTCTCTGAAGTCACTGCCAAATCAGGATCGTCGTAAATTACGGCCATGGCTTTAAAGAATTCCTCCACTGAGACCAAGGCCGCATCCCCTATAGGGAGACTGTATGCCCAGGACTGGTAATCTCCAGACAACAAAGTTTTAATGAATGTGACCCGTTGGGCTTCTGTACCAGAAGAAACGGGTCGTAATTCAAAATATGACAAGCATCTATTCTTAAAGTTACTAAAATCCGAGCGATGCCCCGAGAATTTTTCAGGTGGTGGCACCCTTGGCTCGATCACAGAAGGGGGAGACACTTGAGTATTAGGGTCCAATAAACGATTAACTGACTCAGCTAGTTGGTCAATCTGAGTCTGTTGAGCGTTCACCGTGTTAATGAGTTCATTAACGGTGGTGGTTAAAACGTCGACCCGTTGGCAGAGTGCCCCCTTTACACTTTTACTGGCCTGCTGTTCTGTAACGGTTGAGTGTCGAGCTCAGATGTCTGATTATGTGGTGATCTGCAGAATCACCAATAATGCAGACGCTATACCCGATTATGTGTGATCTGCAGAATCACCAATAATACCAGTATAGCAGACAAAGAGCAGAGTGTGTAGTGATTTGGTGCAACCATAACTTTAATGTCACAATGAGACCTCACCAGAGGGGCTGGTGAGGTATAAACAGTACACTGATCGTGCACTAACGTACAACCTCCAGCAAGCTGGAGGACAAATACTGAAGAGGCTAAGTCTCCCGAGGAGCGGGTGATTCAGAATATGCTGCAGGCAAATGAACACCCGAGGGGCGGGTGAGTCAGAGTGTACTGCATCCTGCGAGACACAGTAATACTACAATGACAGGTTACCTAACGAGCAGGCAATCAAGGCTGAACTATAGCCTAGCAGAACTGCTTCACCAGCGGAGCTGGCGTAGTAACACCTCACCAGTGGCGAGGGCCCACTGGTGAGTAGAATGGTCAGGCAGGCAAGGTTCGGCAACAGATAGGTAAGTATCGGTACAGGATCGTGAGACAAGAGAGTAAACGGTAATCAGGCAAAGGTTCAGCAACAGGAAGGTATGTATCGGTACAGAATCGTGAGACAAGAGAGTAATCAGGAATCAGGCAGAGGTTCAGCAACAGGTAGACAGATAGGCAAAAGTACAGGATCAGAAAGCAGGATCAGAGTCAGGGTAATTGCAAAGAGTCATACACAGGAGATAAATACAGAAGCAATAACCTAGTCTGGGTGTGAAATCCTTAGCATCAACACCAGGGAACTAGTCTAAACAAATAACAATCACAAGGTAGCAATATCCTAGTCTTGGTGTGAAATCCATAGCATCAACACCAGGGAAGTAGCCTAAGGTCTGAGCACTAACACGCAAGTATTCACGACAGCAGACAATGTGATAATGAAGCCCGGAGGCTTATGAAGCAGAGGAGACCTCACTGGCATGCCCCCTACTCATTAGCCAATCCTGGGCGCCGTGGGTCTCCTCTGACGTCAGCCGACCAGCAGGTCAGCTGACGGGCTTCCTCCCCGCATAAAGGTCCCGTCTTTGCGCGCGCCCACATGCTAAGGCAACCCCCTGCACGGAAGGAAGTTCCGTCCTCGGCGTCCTGGACGCCGAACGGACGGATGGCCACATGGAGGCAGCTGCGGCGGCGGTGCTGTTCGCCGCAGCTGCCTCGTTTCTTACATCCTCCTTCAGGTGCATCATCTTCAGCCGCTTTCTCCCTTGCACCTTCACAATCACAGCCACCCTCCTCCATTCCGCCTTTCACCTTGAGCGGTTCCTGCTCCTCTGCCCACAGCAGCAGCCAGGTGTCTGTGAGGGAAATCTTTGAGCCGAAGAAGCCAATGTCTGCCAGTACCCCTTGCTTGGCGTCTGACAGCTGGCTTAGCGGAACTGTTAGCTCGCCAGCTGTTACCATACCAGCTGGTGGACTCTGAGGCCTTCCTAAAATTTGTGGCCATTGGGACACCGCAGTGGAAGGTACCAGGCCGCAATTATTTCTCAAAAAAGGCCATACCCAAACTATACCGTGAAGTTGAAAGGCAAGTGGTGTACGGCACCATGTATCGCCACCTATGGACAGCCAGCCAACATGCCCTTCAACGTCAGCTGCTGATGCCACCATAGTGCCATCACCCCAGGGGGGCTCAGCAGTTTGGAAATTTTTTCATGTGTCTGCCTCATATCAGAGCAATGCCATCTGTTCTCTCTGCCTCCAAAAATTGAGCCGTGGAAAGGCCAACACCCACGTAGGGACAACTGCCTTATGAAGGCAAATGCAGAAAAGGCACAAACTGCAATGGGAAGAGCACCTGAGCAAAAGCAGCACACACATTTCTCTAAAAAGGCGATACCCAAACTGTACCGTGAAGTTCAGAGGCAAGTGGTGTCATCTCTGGCACACAGTGTTGGGTCAAGGGTCCCCCTGACCACGGATGCCTGGTCTGCCAAGCACGGTCAGGGCAGGTACATTACTTACACAGCCCATTGAGTCAACCTGGTGACCGCTGGCAAGCAGGGAGTACGTGGCTGTGCAGCGGACCTAGTGACACCTTCACGGCTTGCAGGCAGGCCTGCTGCCACCTCCTCTCCTCCTGTTACATCCTCTTCACTGTCGCCCTCCTCCTCCTCCTTGGCTGAGTGGCAGTTCAACTCTGGTGCTGCGATCTCCTCTTCAGCTACACAGCCCCAGCTCCCCAGGGCCTATGCTGAATGCCAGGTACGACGGTGTCACGCCATATTAGACATGTCTTGCCTCAAAGCGGAGAGTCACACTGGAGCAGCTCTCCTGGCTGCTCTTAACAAACAGGTGCATCAGTGGCTGACCCTGTACCAGCTGGAGATCGGCAACGTGGTGTGTGACAATGGCAGCAATCTCATTTCCGCTTTGAATTTGGGAAACCTGACACATGTACCCTGCATGGCACATGTGCTGAATCTAGTGATTCAAAGATATGTGTCAAAGTACCCAGGCTTAGAGGACGTCCTGAAGCAGGCCAGGAAGTTGTCTGGGCATTTCAGGCGGTCTTACACGACCATGGCACACTTTGCCGATATTCAGCGGAGAAACAAGTTGCCGGTGAGACGCCTGATTTGCGATAGCCCGACTCGCTGGAATTCGACCCTCCTTATGTTCTCTCGCCTGCTAGAACAGGAGAAAGCCATCACCCAGTACCTCTACAACTACAGTAGAAGGGCACAATCTGGGGGGATGGGGATGTTCTGGCCCAACAACTGGACACTCTTGCGGCTGTTTGAGGAGGTGACCAACCTGGTGAGTCGCAGTGAAGGCACTATCAGCGACGTGATCCCGTACGCTTACTTCCTGGAGCGTGCCATGCGTAGAGTGGTGGATCAAGCTGTGGGGGAGCGTGAACAGGAACAGTTACAGGAGGAAGTGTTGTGGGATCAATTCTCATCAGATCCAGATGTTTACTCAACACCTGCGGCAGCACAGAGGGGGAAGGAGGAGGAGAAAGAGTCGTGTGGGGAAGAGGAGTCAGACTCGGATGATGAGGAAGGTGTTTCTTTGGAGGAGGAGGCGGCGGCAGAAGAACAACCGCAACAGGCATCGCAGGGGGCTTGTGCTGCTCAACGTTCCCGTGGTATTGTTTGTGGCTGGGGGGAGGAGGAGGACTTACCTGATGTCACTGAGGAAGAGCAAGAGGAGATGGATAGTACGTCTGTATCCAACTTTGTGCAGATGGCGTCTTTCATGCTGTCCAGCCTGTTGAGGGACCCTCTGTATAAAAAAACTCAAGGGGAATGAGCTGTACTGGGTGGCCACACTACTAGACCCTCGGTATAGGCACAAAGTGGGGCAGATGTTACCAACTCACCTGAAGGCAGAAAGGATGCAGCACATGCAGAACAAGCTGGCAACTATGCTTTACAATGCGTTTAAGGGTGATGTCACAGCACAACGCAATAAAGATACAACTGCCAGTAATCCTTCTCCCATGTCCACGCAGGCAAGGACAGGACGCTCCAGCGATCTCATGGTGATGTCGGACATGTGGACATTCTTTAGTCCAACTCGCCATAGCCCTTCCGGATCCACCCTCCACCAACGCCTGGACCGGCAGGTAGCCGACTACCTGGCCTTAAATGTATGTGGATGTAGACACTGTGAGCAGCGATGAACCCTTGGACTACTGGGTGCGCAGGCTTGACCTGTGGCCAGAGCTGTCCCAATTTGCCATCCAACTTCTGTCTTGACCTGCCTCAAGCGTGCTGTCAGAAAGGACCTTCAGCGCAGCTGGAGGCATTGTCACTGAAAAGAGAAGTCACCTAAGTCACAAAAGTGTTCAGTACCTCACCTTTATCAAAATGAATGAGGCATGAATCCCGGAGGGCTACTGCCCGCCCGAAGACTAAGTCAGTCCCCACACACAGCATCTCTGCCTGCACGCCATGTGACTGCCTACCCCAAGACTAAGTCGCTCCCCACACAGCACCTCTGCCCGCAGGCTGCTTAACTGCCTTCTCCGCCACCACCAACAGGGTCCAGGACTCCAGGTGGATTCCTGCATTTTTAAGGCCACTGCTAGCAGCGTGTACATGCCTGCCTAATTTTTCTGGCTGCACTGCAGCAGCTGCAACAACAAAACAAAAGGCATGTACATGTGCCAATTCCCCTTCGTGATCATTACCTTGCCGTGGTGAAGGGGCTTGCGTATCACAATGAAGCAATGACCGATGGCTATATGAGTGTCTCGGGGGGGGGGGGCACACACCCAAGATAATAAGGTCGTTGCTTCATTGTGGACAGACTAAATTTGATCAGCTGGACAGTCACTGTTGTTCTATCATGGAGCTACCACAGCCCGGCGACCATATTGGCTTGAAAACCGCCACGACCTGCACTCTGGCCAGGGTGCGCACCAGTCCAGCACGGCCATCACTACACAAACAGCTGTTTGCGATGCATCACACAGTGAGATTGGTGTATCAGTGTGAAACAGTACTCTAATTACACTCCCTGATTGATGTATACATATGCAAGATGTTTTAAAGCACTTTAGGCCTGCAATTTAGCATTCAATGTGATTTCTGCCCTTAAAATGCTGCTTTGCGTCAAATCCAGATTTTTCCCTGGGACTTTTGGCATCTATCCCATGCCCCCGTCCAGGTGTAAGACCCCTTGAAAAATCTTTTCGATCACTTTTGTGGCCAGCATAAGTGTTTCTAGTTTTCAAAGTTTGCCTCCCCATTGAAGTCTATTGCGGTTCACGAAAGGTCGCGCGAACTGAACTTTTGAGGAAGTTCGCGTTCGCCGTTCGTGAACCGAAAATCGTAGGTTCCGGCCATCCCTAGAGAAGAATAGATAAAATAAAATGGTTGAAAAATAATAATGAAACAACAGAAAACAGAACATTAAAATGCAATCAGAATAAGAGATTATGTGAGCAAGTATTAGGTGTTGTCTTTTGTGATGATAATTTGCCTGTTTTGGAGATGGGGCGAGTATGGAAATGGCTGCTTATGTGAATGGGCCTTTAGTGCTTTGACTGCATGTAATTCAGTGATGAAAGAAGTGAGACTCTCTAACCTTCTGATTCAAAAAGATAATGTTTGGTTCTGGGACTGATGCATTTTTCCATATCACAACAGAAACTAGCAGATGAGACAAATTCCCTCTACTTTACTCTGACCATGCCGGCTGTCTGCAGACATCCCAATTGTACTGCAGGATTATAGACAACTACTGCTACAGTTCTGAGGAAATGGAAAAGTACAAGGATGTACAGACATTTTACAGGGAAGCTGCAATTTCAGTAGGTTATGCCGAGTGATGCAAAATGTACATCCTGCAGATACAAGATCATATTACTTCACACTGCAGGCTGACTCTGACAGGAGAAGGGGAGGACCATCCTCCAGCCTCTCTGACACCAAGGTAAGTATAGCAGAACTCTTAAGATTTACTTACAGCTCTTCTCCAAGCATAGTTCTAAAGAAACATCAATGCTTGGTGTTGGGTTATATATGTTAAGGTGGCCACAGGGCCGTGCTGAGGCAGATGCGAGAGAGGCTCCAGCCTCAGGGTGCAGTGTAGGAGGGGGACCACAACTCACTCAGCTATTATTTCCCTATTGTGTTTGAAGCAGAGAGAAATAAGGAAAGGGGATACATGGCAGTGACTGCAAGCCAGATAACTAGAGAGTAAGGTGTTGGGGGCCCTGGGGCGCCTCTTAGTCTAATAGCAATCAGTGTGTGATGGCTGGGGTGGGAGGGATGGAGGGGCGCACTTTGGTGTCTCAGCCTGGGGTGCTGGAGGTCCTTGTCCCGGCTCTGGGTGGCCACATACCATATCATTTTTTAAATATCTGTTCAATTCAAGAATTGCAATCAATTTTTCTGATTGGTTGTCACATTTCAAAAATTTGACCAATGTACCACATACTTAATTTTTCCCCAATTATGAATAAAAATGATTGGAAAATCTGAGAAAATTGCTAGGGTGTGTATATTAATAAATTGACAATCTAACACACACCATACAGTCTTTTGCAAAATGTATGATAAATTTCCAGATAAAAAAAAAAATGTGAAATCCGATCTGATTTTTCAGTCAAATTACAAAAATGCTTTGGATTTTTTTGGAAGATCCAATCATATTTATTGAATTGCCATAAAATTCGGATCATTTTACTGTATCATGTGTGGCCACCTTTATAGAGGAGCAGATGTTTTCACACAGTTTGGGTTTGCTACAAAGCCTAGTATGCTGACCTGAGTATCAGAGCTGGATTTAATGAATAATAGTACAATATATACTTACAGAGGAATCATAATGACATACAGTAAAACATAGTCCATTACACAGGATATATACTTTTCTACTTTTATCTCAATTATCATGGTTGCAGCGTCAGAATGGTTTCTTATATCTATATATTGCAGTGTATTAGTAATCCATCTATACGAGTGATGTTTAGCTTAACCCATTCAGGTTCCGTCGTTTTCACGTGAGAAATGTTCACTTCCCATTCATTAGCCTATAACTTTATCACTACTTATCACAATGCACTGATCTATATCTTGTTTTTTCCGCCACCAATTAGGCTTTCTTTGGGGGGTACATTTTGCTAAGAGCCACTTTACTGTAAATGCATTTTAACAGGAAGAATAAGAAAAAAATGGAAAAATTCATTATTTCTCAGTTTTCAGCCATTATAGTTTTAAAATAATACATGCCTCCATAATTAAAACTCACGTATTGTATATGCCCATATGTCCCGGTTATTACACCGTTAAAATTATGTCCCTATCACAATGTATGGCGACAATATTTTATTTGGAAATAAAGGTGCATTTTTTCCATTTTGCATCTATCACTATTTACAAGTTTAAAATAAAAAAAATATAGAAATATTTCATCTTTACATTGATATTTAAAAAGTTTAGACCCTTAGGTAAATATTTACATGTTTTTTTTTTTTTTATTGTAATGGTTTTTGTTTTTTTATACTAAAAATTTTATTAGGGTACTTTTGGGAGGGTGGGAGGTAAACAATAGATATATAATGTAAATGTGTGTTAATTCTGGTTTTTTTTTTTCAGGTGTAGTATTACTTTTTGGCCACAAGATGGCGGCCATGAGTTTGTTTACATGACGTCACTCTAAGCGTAGCACGCGCTTAGAGTGACTCATCGCAGAGGGAACGGCCAGAAAAGGCGCAGCTTCCGAGAGAAGCTGTCGCTTTTTCAGCGGGGGAGAGGAATCAATGATCGGGCTCCGTAGCCCGATACATTGATTCCTTGGCTACCGAATCCGCGGCCGGGAGTGCGCGTGCACGATCGGCCGCGGGGGCGCGCGGTAGCGCGCATGGTTCCTGGACGTAGAAACTACGTCCAGGAACCAGAATAGGTTAAGCTATGATGTTATTCAGCCTTCTCCCCAAAGCACTCTGGATGATCATGTGATGTTCCTGCTCACTTAACAGTGGACAAATAACCTCCAGTGAATCACCTTGACATCAGTAAAGATGCTGGCAGCTTTTATAAATTTACAAATGTTAATCAGGGTGAGGTCAGATTTAACAACGAGCAAATAATTGATAAATGAAAACAAAAAATTATCTAGACAGCATCTTTGTTGGGATTCCACTACTTAGCTACCATGTTGTCCTGTACAGCAATTGATAAGACTATTCAAAGACATTTCAGCCCAATGAAGTTTTAGTTTTGCTAAAATACCAATAAACAATTACTAAGACATAAAAGTATGTTAATAGGCATAAAACATTTGCTTTATCTTAACTCTAGCCTACTTTGTGATATTCAGTTTCACTAAGTAGCTTGGCTTGGAGAGATTACCAACATTCATAAGTTGATACTTTGCACTAACATGAAATATTAGGAAAGGGCACTCATGCTGTCCACATTCACATGACTGATGCTTAAGATATAATTATCAAAAAAGATGTATGTGTTGGTGTCACCTTTCTCAGTTTTCACAAGCTTGCAAAGCAATTTTCATTTCCATGTCCATAAAGTCTACAAGCCAGTGTTGTATCTTTTTCACCCAGTAACTGATATATCATAGACAAGAGTCTGTGCACCCCATACCCTTATGATTGTGACAGAATGATTCATGATTATGAAATGTAATACCAGATTTGGATCATTTCTATCATAGAGGGTGCTGTTTATAAACACAAACTGTCTATGCATATAAGTAGAGAAAACACGAGAAATATAACCCATTTTTAATACGATCTTTTATTTGTAATAATTCTCTTTTAAATGTCTTTTGGGGAAAAAGTTTATATTTTTTTAAATCATTTTTTAACTTAGTGCAAGAGGATGCTTTACTTGTTCTATATATTGTTATATGTGCATGCTAGTTGTGCAATTCTAGATTACTAACTTGTTACCAATTACATTAATGTAATTTAGGGACTTTAACATTATCCCCTTTCACCAAGGCTAATTCCATCTACATTGGATGGGCATCCAAATTGTTTGTCACTGCAAAAAGCCAGCAGTTGCTTACCTAAAAAAGGGGCCTTTTGAGTTGATGAATACAGTACTGACCAAACTGTTCAGAAGCTTCTCTCTGAATTCTAGTACACATAAGCAATTCTAATCATAAGAACATTCAAAGAAATGTTAACTCTGACTGCTCAACTCCAATGGTCGTGAACGTGGCGGCCAGGACCACTCCATGGCAATTGGTATGAAGTCCTGGGGTGGGGTTTTGCAGGAGATCACGCATACCGATGCACACGCATCTGTGCATGAGTGACGGAACTCCGCTCCGCCATCAGTCTCCCAGTCGTCTAATAACACTGTACAGCGCTGCGATCTAAGGCAGCTCAGTGCAAACACAGAAGCAGTCCGCTGTCATTGGCTTCCGCCAGTAGATGGCAATGTTCCTAGTTGTCTTATAACATGGTCATTTGTGAAGGGATACTTTTTATATATTTGCACTGCAGCAGGCTTCTATTATTAATTATGTCGCTGTATGTTTATGTTTAATCTACCCACAATTGATGTTTACTATTGGCCGGGAGAGCTGCTTCCTACTTTGTGATGTAAGCGGTCGGGCTCCGCCGCCCGGGACATGCGTCATTACGTACGCATGGCTGAGTGATGCGGAAGGAGGTGTGGCCACGCCTCCCGTCCCCTCGCACACGGCGGCTACCGGCACTATTTAAGGGTCCCACTTTTCATTACATTTTATCTCCGAAGAAGCACCGTGGAGATGTGATACATGTGAGTTTCATCCCCTGCCAGACTTGCTGAGAGGTGACAGTGCGTGCAAAGTGGTAAGCAGCGCTCTTGTAGCATTTATTTTCCTATTCATATCAGTTGCAGCTTCATTCACACCTGACCATTGATTTTGTATTTTGGAGATTGGTCTAATGGTAGTGCAGGCGGTTGTTAAATGTTTTTATAATATATGCTGCACCATTGCCCTCTGTAGATATCCAGCATTTGTTGTTATCTGTACTTATACATTCAGCCATGTCAGGCAGTATGGATTGTGTTTTTATTGTTTTGGGATACGTCCTTAATAAATTATTTATTACTTCATTTGATCAATTGTGTGTAATATTTTGTGTAGTCATGGTTCTCTTTGTGATGTGCCTATGACAGCCGATCGCTGTCATAGGCTGGTGACAGGAGGGTTAGAAAATTAATAAAAAAATATGTTTATATATTTAAAAATTAATACAATAAATATTTATAACAACAAAAACAAACATTGTGGGAGTGATCATAGCCCACCAACAGAAAGCTCTGTTGGAAAGCTCTGTTGGTGGGCAGAAAAGGGGGGGATCACTTGTGTGCTGAGTCCTGCAGCGAGCCCTTAAAGCTGCAGTGGCCTTAATTGTAAAAAATAGCATGGTCACTAGGGTGGGTTTAAGATTGTGGTCCTCAAGTGGTTAATAACCTATATATTTCCTCTAATGTATTCATTTTTATTTGGCATAGATGCCAAATCAGTAAAAAAAAAATAGTTATTTTGCACAAGCTAAAAAGTGAGAAAAATAAAACGCATCACTGGATGCTGTCATAAACGTGACAATTATTTTCATTTTCACATTTTTGCTCTTACTTTGATTACTTTAAGAAATTAGCACCTATATGCACAAAAGCCAGAGATATATGACATATTATACACTCATTATAAAATGCCAGGGATATACATAGAAAAGCTTTTTACTGCTTAATATGAGCTCAGGCTTTTCAGTGCTATAGAAAAAGGCCCAGCCTTGAATAAAGCAGAGTGTGTCATTGCTTGCCTTGCAGCCCATGTTCTGTTTGCCCTTTTGTAAGGACATAGGAGGTTGCTGACAATCAATGCTTGCTTACCTCCAATCTCCAGTCACATCTCAAAGGATTAAGCAAAATTGGATTGCGGCGAATGCTATAAATTATACAATGCTTTTTCATTTGCATAAATGTAGATTTATTTACAGTGAAGAGTGACTATAAAGCATATATTTCAAGCAATAAATTATACCGAATAGACATTATATGAAATGAATGTGCGAAATGCTCTTATAATGTTTTGGTAAATGGAGACTTCTTAAATATCTGACAACTTAGTTTTGATATATGGAATATGGTTGGGTGACATTTCATGAAACAATTCTGAGTTATTCCCATGCATTCAGCATTAAACTTTCTCAAAGTCCTGTCCAGCGCAAAGTTTTTCAGATTTATTTACACTGATTATCTCAACACAGAACACCTGCATTTTATTTTTTAAAAAGTATTTATCTTGAGTTTTATATATATAAAAAATAATATTTCATAACAAATTAGTAGTGATCATATAAAACTGTGTTTGCTCTTTGTTATAAACTTTATTTATTTATTTTATTCATTGGAATAATATTTGTTATAACTCATATAGCGCCAAAATACTCGGAAGCAATTTTTTGAGATATTTGACTTATTCAAATCATAAACAGATACAAAAGAATGCTAACATATTAACTTTAATTAACCTTCCTTTTTTGTACTGAAAAGGGAGTATAGGAAAACACGAAGAGAGCAAGATTGTCTAAATCTGCTTAATTTCCTCTTGAAAAATTTTTTTTGAATCTGGAAAAAAAAATCACAGATGATGTAACATACTTCATTGACAAAATCCATAGTGGTTTTTCCATGCAACCCTCAAATACCATCTAAACCTCACTTCTCAACTGCTCTCTAAATGCTTTCTCTCCGCTCCACTCGTTCACTCCTCTCTAACCTTCAAATCTCATCTCCCCACCTGTTCTTTGGATGCTATTCCCTTCCATCTCATCACGAAGCTACCCTCATCCTTCACCCCTGATCAGAGGTGCTGGTATCCTAATTACCTTGCTGCAAGGCACTGTGTATTGACCTGAGGAAGAGGGCTAGTACAGTGGGATGCAAAAGTTTGGGCAACCTTGTTAATTGTCCTGATTTTTCTGTATAAATCGTTGGTTGTTACAATAAAAAATGTCAGTTAAGTATATCATATAGGAGACACACACAGTGATATTTGAGAAGTGAAATGAAGTTTATTGGATTTACAAAAAGTGTGCAATAATAGTTTAAACAAAATTAGGCAGATGCATACATTTGGGCACCACAAAAAATAAATTAAATCAATATTTAGTAGATCCTCCTTTTGCAGAAATGACAGCCTCTAAAAACTTCCTGTAGGTTCCAATGAGAGTCTGGAATCTGGTCGAAGGTATTTGGACCATTCCTCTTTACAAAACATCTCTAGTTCATTCAGGTTTGATGGCTTCCGAGCATGGACTTTAACTCACACCACAGATTTTCAATTATATTCAGGTCTGGAGACTGAGGTGGTCATTCCAGAACGTTGTACTTGTTCCTCTGCATGAATGCCTTAGTGGATTTTGAGCAGTGTTTGTCTTGTTGAAAGATCCAGCCCTGGCGCAGCTTCAGCTTTGTCACTGATTCCTGGACATTGGTCTCCAGAATCTGCTGATACTGAGTGGAATCCATGCGTCCCTCAACTTTGACAAGATTCCCTGTGCACTGGCCACACAGCCCCACAGCATAATGGAACCACCACCATATTTTACTGTAGGTAGCAGGTGTTTTTCTTAGAATTACTTATCACAAGAAAATGTATGCGTGCATCAAACACCAAATTTAACCCTAACAAATCTGGCTTTGCAAATTTGACCTAATTGGCTTATCATGAAGCATTGCTCATGCAAATATGCATTTGCTTTCGCATGCCAAACTATGCAGGGTCAAAAACCAATACCGCAAAGCGGTTGCACTGCGGGAATTAGTTCATGCTACATTAGCACTATCCAGGAGCGCCACAGGGAGGCTTTTCAATGCCCAAATACAACCGGGGGGGCGCAAGCCCGCTCACTGCTTGGGAACCACAGCTGCACCCCGGAGGGGAAGGCTGGGGGGGCACAGGCGACCCCCCCAAGCGTGGCCAGCGCCGCTGGGAAGGGCCGTTCGCACCCACCTCCCAATATTAAAAACAGCCACTTACCTTAACGTCCATTGCGTTCTGCTACATGAGCATACCTTGGGAGCACCACATGGGAAAGGAGAGAAGCATGGGCCACCCCAAGCTTTGGAGCTCAGGGCTGGCTTACACACAACACTCCAGGGTGAGGGAAGGACAGGCGCTGACAGCTCACTCCAGGGCTCACACCACCTAGAACAAGCCATTCACCACCTGCCTCCAAATGACACAACTATGGAAATACTTACCACAAGAAAATGTATGCGTGCATCAAACACCAAATGTAACCCTAACAAATCTAGCTTTGCAAATTTGGCCTAATTGGCTTATCATGAGGCATTGCTTATGCAAATATGCATTTGCTTTCGCATGCCAAATGACACAGGTTAAAAAACCAATACCGCAAAGTGGTTGCCCTGCGGTAATTAGTTCATGCTACATTAGAATGCTGTGTACTTTTTCCTCCTTGCATAACACCCCTTGTTATGCCCACATGACTCAATTTTAGTTTTATTAGTCCACAGTACCTTATTCCAAAATGAAGCTGGCTTGTCCAAACGTGCTTTAGCATACCTCAAGCGGCTCTTGAGGTATGTGGGCTTGTGGGCATCACTCTCGCATACAGCATCTCTTTGTGTAAAGTATGCCAAATAGTTGAGGTATGTGGGCTCGTGGGCATCACTCTCGCATACAGCATCTCTTTGTGTAAAGTATGCCAAATGGTTGAACAATGCACAGTGACTCCATCTGCAGCAGGATGATGTTGTAGGTCTTTGGTGCTGGTCTGGGGGTTGACTCTGACTGTTCTCACCATTCATCACTTCTGTCTATCCAAGATTTTTCTTAATCTGCCACTTCGAGCCTTAACTTGAACTGAACCTGTGGTCTTCCATTTCCTCAATATGTTCCTAACTGTGAAAACAGACAGCTGAAATCTCTGAGACAGCTTTCTCTGTCTTTCTCCTAAACCATGATGGTGAACAATCTTTGTCTTTAGATCATTTGGGAGTTGTTTTGAGACCCCATGTTGCTACTCTTCAGAGGAAATTAAAAAAGGAGGGAAACTTACAAGTGACCACCTTAAATACTCTTTCTCATAATTGGATTCACCTGTGTATGTAGGTCAGGTGTCACTGAGGTTACCAAGCCAATTTGAGTTCCAATAATTAGTTCTAAAGGTTTTGGAATCAATAAAATGACAACAGTGCCCAAATGTATGCACCTGCCTCATTTTATTTAAACAATTATTGCGCACTTTCTGTAAATCCAATAAACTTCATTTCACTTCTCAAATATAACTGTGTGTGTCTTTTATATGATATATTTAACTGACATTTTTTATCGTAACAACCAACGATTTATACAGGAAAATCATGATGATTAACAAGGTTGCCCAAACTTTTGCATCCCACTGTATTTTTAAACTTAGACGCCTTCATCCTTACGAGTATCCAATCTGTACTGAACTCAGCTGCTCGTCTCATTCGTCTCTCTTCTCGATCTACCTTTGCTTCTCTTCTCTGTCAAGCTCTTCTTGGCTGCTAATTAGTGAGAGGATTTCAAACTCTAAACCCTAACCAACAAAGCTCTCCACAATCTCTCTCCCCTATACATTTACACACTTGTTTGCAGCTATCAACCCAACCGCAATGTCAGATCTGCACACAACCTTCTTTTGTCCTCCTCTAGAATCACCTCCTCTTATTCACGTATACAAGGTTTCTCACCTGCTTCATCCCTCCTCTGGAATGCTCTTCCACAACACATCCATTACTCTCTAACCTTTAAAATGACAAGCATATGCTCTAACTTAGGCCATTCCACCTTCAACCTCTGGCCAAGTTGTAGAGGAACTCTGGATAAGTTGTCCTCATTACTAGATAACCTAAAAACAAACTGCCTCAAGGTATAAATATTGTATACTACCCCACCTCTTTTCAACCCCCCCCCCCCCCCCCCCCCCACACACACACACACACACACACACATACACACACACATTCCTTCAGATTGTAAGCTTTCAGGACTCTCTCACCCTTTTGTGTCTTGAATCTGTTGTTTATGATGTATCTTGTCATTTTATTATTTTATTGTAATTACCAATTCTGTATTTTGTACTAGTGTCTATATTTGGTGTTCACAATTGTCTGTATCATTATGCCCCCGTGTTTGTTTTTTGCTTTGTACTGCGCCACAGAATATGTTGGCACTTTATAAATCAATAATAATAATGTAGGTAACAGCCAATCACAGCATGTTGATAACCATCAGAGGAGTTGAAGCTGTGGGTGGTCTAGACTGGTGCCAACCAGCAAAGGATATAAGGCAACCTTGGTTTGTGTATATTTAGCTATCCCCATTATTATAATACACTATCTTGTGATTAGGCCCACTTATTGCACTAATCACAATTCAGTTATCTAGTCACACTTATCTCTTTGCATATGGTATTCATAAATGATCATCATTGAGTGCTAGATAGGTTAGGTATGCCCCTGTTGGCATGTAGAGGACATTCCACACTCATAACAAATGTAATAATACTATTTAGGCCTGTAGCACCTTCTAAAGGTGTATACAACCACTACTAAACTTGGCTGAGAGTTCGGTCCTCTTCTGCCACTCATAATTAACTAATCTAACTAACATGGTGCATGCCAGTTCCTCTCCCCCCCCCCCCCACTTCTTTCCCCTCCCCCTTCTTGTTTCTGCCTTAGTGTGGAAAACTGGGTAAAAGTACCTCACAGCCTGTCAGTCCTGGCTGTTCCCTCACAGAAATATGCACATTGGGGACATGCTGTACCTGGTACATACAGGGCCACATAGCAGTACAAGGACTGGTGAGTGGCAAAGATACCCTTTAAATTTTCATATTAAAGTGTATAGATAGTTTCTAAAATTATGTACTCAATTGTTTCTCCCACTTAAGGTGTATATTTGTAAAGAAAAAAAAAATCTTAATCTTAATACAATAATAATAGTAAATACAATAATAATAGTAACTACAGGTATGTTAAAGCATATATGAACTCAGAACTGCTTCTCTGTTAAAAAAAAAAGATACGCAATAGCATTATAACCTTTAACCACTTCACATTCAGTCGTTTTCACTTTATGCATCCGAGCAATGTTCACCTCCCATTCATTAGCCTATAACTTTATCACTACTTATCACAAATAACTGATCTATATCTTGTTTTTTCTGCCACTATTTCTTTGGGGGGGTGCATTTTGCTAAGAGCCACTTTACTGTAAATGCATTTTAACAGGAAGAATAAGAAAAAACTGAAAAAATTCATTATTTCTCAGTTTTCGGCCATTATAGTTTTAAAATAATACATGCCTCCATAATTAAAACCCACATATTGTATTTGCCCATTTGTCCCGGTTATTACACCATTTAAATGATGTCCCTATCACAATGTATGGCGACAACATTTTTTCCATTTTGCATCCATCACTATTTACAAGCTTTTAATTACAAAAAAATATAAATATTTTATCTTTACATTGATATTTAAAAAGTTTAAACCCTTAGGTAAATATTTACGTGGGGTTTTTTTTAAAATTATTATTGTAATTTTTTTTTTTATATTAAACATTTTATGTGGGTATTTTTGGGAGGGTGGGATGTAAATAGTATTTTTTTTTATATAAATATATGTGTATTTTATTTTTTTTTACATTTAGATGTAGTTTTATTTTTTGGCCACAAGATGGCAGCCATGAGTTTGTTTACATGACGTCACTCTAAGCGTAACATGTACGCTTAGAGCGACGTAGGGTGACGCAAGAGGCAGAAAAAGCGAGGCTTCTGAGAGAAGCTGACACTTTTTCTGCAGGGGAGAGGAATCAATCATCGGGCACCATGTCCTGATTGATTGATTCCTGGGCTAACGATCTATGGGCGGGAGCGCACATGGCCTCCTGGACGTAACTTTTACGTCGAGGAAGCTTAAATGGTTAAAGAAAAACATGTCTTTGTTACAGCTGATACAAATCATGCAATAAATCTGCAGTTTGTCTACTTCTTGCTTCCATGGAAGCAGACATATTGTTAACATTCTGTGCTTTCAAATTAGCTTTTCTTCTGTGGCAGTCAGCTGATACAGGTAGAAATCAAATTATAACTTGTGATTAGACACGGATGAAGGGGAATTTGACAGGCTAAACTCCTTCTGTCTTATGCAAGAGTTCAGGGTCACTTTAATGTGAATGGAAATATAGTCCACCCATTGATAATTAATATTTCACTTTAGATGGGATTTAAGCTGGAAAGTTTTAGCTTGAATTACACTTGAAACTCTCAACAAGATCAATGGGAAGATAACCTTTATAACGATCTTATACATTGTATTGAAATGGTTGCGGCTAATTTTTTAGTCACTTTACAAATCAGATGAAATACTAGCATTTCAAAAATGTCAAATGATTTTCAACATAGTGAAAACTACAGTATACTGTGAGACATACAAGGCAAAACTAAAAGACTTTCAGCACCTGCATGCAAATCTCAACACATTTTATCTGCTATTCACGCGAGTCATGTATCAACCATAAACATGCAAATATGCCCTATTTTCATTGTAGCTCCCATTTGTTTTCGCAGAAGCACTATTAATAATAACCAATAGCAAGGATATGAAAGGATAGCAAATGTGCAAATTTCCAAGATGAAATGTCAACAAATGACGTCATTCTGCCTTTTTCACGCTCGAACTTCATTCAAATTGCAAATTTTCATGACTATGAAGCAGGCCTGTAACAACACAGACTTTGTTTATACGTAGAGACTGCGTTGTATGTAGCAAATGGTTTTGTCCCTTGAAAAGTGCAAAAAAAAAACCAAGGATCGCTTGTTTGTTTTACCTGTTACATGCAAACAAACACCAAACCACTTTAACTGTTTTGATATAATCAGAAATAGATTGCAAAGGGCAGGTGCATATCTCACACTTGTCTATAACCATAAGCAAATCTATGGCTCGAGTTAAAGAAAGTTTACCAAGGTTGTATGTCAACTTAGAAACTGCGATAAAGGAAAATAGATTTTGCTTGGCATACATTTTAAGCAAACATTGTGGGAAATTTGTATCAGGAACTTGTCCCTAAATGTAAATGTCTTATTGACACATCTGCCTTACGCACGCAAGGCCTCTGTGTGTGATGCATCACTTTCTAGGGAATGTAGTTAAGTTATAGGAAAAAGAAAGCAGCATTATTTTGTGTAGCCAAACTAAACCAAAAGGAACTAGAAAGACTTATTACCGGAAATCCCTGCAAAGTCTATTATGTTCCAGCAGTGTCCTCTTAATGGTTATTTTTTGGTACCAAGCCTTGGTGCTGAGAGTAAACTTTGAAGGATATCATGAAGTCTGCCTAATCCTTAACCTTGGCTCTGAATTAAAACTTGTGTCAGAGATTATGTGGGTCATGCACAGCACAGGATTGCCTTCATAACTACTTCCTTACTGCCAGGACAACCATTTCTTAGTATCTGGCCTTACTTGCTTACTGATGTTAGCTCTTACTTAGTTTGCCTGATATGCAGCGGCATACCTAGAGGGGAGCAGCATGTGTGATCGCAGGGGGGCTCATAGCTGTAGGGGGCCCCAACTACTAAACTTCCCTTCCTCCAATACAGGGGACTATAGTTCAGATGAGGTGTTTTTGTGGCTATACTTGATATGGGTGTGAAGCTCATGATGGCTACACTTGTTTTATGACTGTGGGATGGGCCTCCAGGCTGTGGAGGGCAATGAGGGGAGACAAGGGAAGGGGTGTGAACATGGGGGGGGGGCCCTATCGATGAGTCTCCAAGGGGGCCCCATGAATTGTAGTTATGCCATTGCTGACATTCACAGTCAGCAAGGCTCTCATTAGGTACCAAATTATGAACCCCATAGTTTGAAAAACTTTTTAAAAATATATGTTATTTTTGTTCTCCATTTTATTTGACCCCCCCTCCCGAAAAAAAAAAAGTTTTTAAAGAATTGAATATGTATTATAAGTATTATTTCTATTATTGTAATTATTATTACCATTACAACTATTGGCATATTTATCATTGATTTTTTTTTTCTATTAAAAGCTTTATTGAGCAGATCAACAGATATACAAAGCTTTTGAAAGCAGAGCAAATAAAACACAAGGTAATAACATACCAACTAAACATCAGAAATGTATCATTGATTTTATATCAATTATAAAATTATTTGTTTTTCGTTATTGTTGTTTTATACTAATGTTTTTTTTATTTTAGCAATACATTATTTTTATGTTATATTTATTATTAAACAATTCTTTTTCTTTTACACAAGAAATGGACAGTATTGCCAGTCACTTGTTCTCTGCTCACACTGCAGTGTATTGAGGAGAGAATAGACTTAAAACAGCATCAGTTCCCTCCTTGCATGTAATAATCAAATAATCAAAATAAGTTTTATATCATGTTTTACTTACTTATTAATACTTTTATAATTCCTCGGGGCTGAGAAGGTATTTTGTAAGTAAGATTAAAAATCATCTCCTAGGAGAAATGTAAATTTAATAATGCCAAGAAAAGAGAATAATTAATATGATAAACAGAGAAGGAGAGATAAATACAAATATACAATTCCCTTTTTCTCCTGGGTTTTCTCCTATGAGATCATTTTCATTTTCTATTTAAAATAACTTTTTAGCACTCTGCAATAGAAAAAATATCACAAAGAAGGTGAAAAAGTCCGGTCAGGATTATTTTAAATATTTTCTTGCTTGCTGGTGGCTTAAAGCGGAATCATCACCATAAAAATCAAATTTCAGCAGCAACTGGTCTGAGTGTATTAAGTGCTAAAGATGCTAATCCTGCATTCAAAACTTTGAAAACGTTTTCTGTTGTTATGATTTGGAGTTATCACATACTTAAGGAGCACTGGCTCTTTAGTAGTCGGTGCCAAAGAATTGCATGCTGGGGGTTATTTTTGTCTATAATATATTCCTCCTCTTCCCTTTATTTCCCTATCTACTGCTTATCTGAAACCTGATCCCCTACTCACTTGTGTTTACAAGCAAGGTTGAGGTGACTCAGTGATTGGAGGAGACAAGAAAAAAAAGTAAAGGGCAGAAATGACATCACGAGTTAGCCTTTACTGTGGGCAAAAGACATGGCCCCCACCAGGAACAGAATTCTCGTTATTTACTATATAACATTCACTGAAATCAAAACGTGGACAGTACAATACATGTGTTATGTAAGTAGATCAAGTATTTATCTACTTATATATGTGTTTTTTTCCCTGGAATAGTATGGCTGATCCTACTGCTTTAAAGGGACCCTGAACAGTTCAAAAAAAGGAAATCTAGACTTACCCGGGGCCTTCCTCCAGCCTCCAGTAGCCCGCGAGGTCCCTCAGCATCCTCTTCGTCCCTACCTTGGTTCCAATGTCAGCTCCGATAATCCGGCAACTTCGGCTGAAGTCGTGCATCATCACGCCTGTCACCGTAAACGTCCTGCGCATGCGTGGTTCTTTAGAGAACCAGGTATGCGCAGGACATTACGGCAACTTCAGCCAATGACGCCGAATTAACGGAGCTTCCAGCAAGACCACTGAAGGGACGAAGAGGATGCCGGGGGACCTCGTGAGATGCGGGGGCTCGAGTAAGCCCCAGGTATGTCCAGATTTCCTTTATTTTGCACTGCTCAGGGTGCCTTTAAAAGGCATTTTATTGATAAGGTGTAAAAATATTGCCTATGAGAAAACCAACGTTTTCTCCTAGTCTCCTAGGTGATATTTTCATCCTTTGTCAATAAAATGTCTTTTAAGCCACCAGCAAGCAAGAAAATACTCTGTATAATTTTGACAGTACTTTCACTTACTTATTCCATTGCAGAGTGTTGAAAAGTTATTTTAAACAGAAGATGAAAAATTATCTCCAAGGAGGAAAAAGTGAATTGAATATTCAGTTCCAGTGAGTCGTACGCAATTCACTTTATCTCCTATGTTTTCTCCTAGAAGAAAATTTGTCATCTTCTGTTTATTCTGCTTTTGAAAAAGTACTAAAAGGTAGATGAAAAAGTACTGTCAAATATATCCAGAGTCAGATTATTTGCTTGCTTGCTTGCTGCCTGGCTTAACCTTCCTGGTATGGTTATTTATGGTTATGGTATGTATGGTTATTTCTGGATTTTAGGGTCTAGTTTATGACTTAAGTGTTACATTTTTACCTAGGAGAAATCTTAGGTGAAAAGTGAATTGCATATAGCCCAATGAGAGATAACTCATGAGATGAATTGATATGGAAAGATAATTCACAAGATACATTTAGTAAATCAACCACATTGTATCTAACTTCCATCGCCAATTAAATTTACCATAGCTTTGTGCTAGTAGTGGTATTCATTGTATTACTGTGTATATTGTAAATATGTCTTTTAGAAATTTTCAGAAAACCCTGATATTTTTCCTGCAATGGTAAAACTGAGACTATAATGGAGAATCTAGCAGCATTTGAACCCGAGGGCAATATGCTGGGCCTTAATGATACCTCTGTCTCTGTATTTAGTGTTTTCCAGCTATAATTCCTCTTTTCCATTTACTACTATAAGTAACTGAATTAATGTTACAAGCCCTGAAAAATAGTTGTTACTGTAATAAAACATTTGCCACATTCCCATTGCTGTTGTACCTTTTTAATATGAGAACCAAGTGCAACCTGTTCATAATGCTGCATAAAAAAAATTCACAAGAGAGGACAATGTTACCTAGGCCTTGTAGATGCTTTTCTTGGCCCAACATTTTTAATCTGATGCAGCTGTAGGGAAAATAGATTTGATTTTATGAGCAGAAGCATCTCAGATCAGTAACACAGCAAATCACAGCTGAATTAAAAAGTGCAATTTATATCCAGTTACCCCGGCATGTAGAAAAGGTATCCAACAAATATAAACCACAATAATACAGTCAATATTATTATGTTTTATGCAAATAAAAAGCAGATGTTTATCTCCATGGCCAAGTATGACATTTCCCAAAGAAAAGGGAAAAAAATGACATTACTTTAGTTGAATATAGGTTAAATTTGTGTTTTGCTTTGAATGCTAGACACAATCAGGCCTGTAGTGTTTGTGGCAGGTGAAGTTGACTGTAAACTGTACACTGTGCTGAGGCACATCTTCTGTCTTTCATTACATCTGTGTGTATCTGTATATGCATTTGGCTATGGTGTAAATGCGTGGGCCATTTGCATGTTCTAATGGCAGATTTCCATTGTAAACTCGTTTTCAAATCATAAGCTTTAGTGAAGAGCATGAGATGATATTACAGATGAGAAAGCTATAAGCTACATACTGTATACAGAAAGGCAATGAAGTAGTAGGCAGCACCCAACCATCCAAATGCGACATGCTTAGGCCGATGTTACTCTGTCCCCAGGAATAGCAGTAGGAATGCAGAGAGAAGGGACCCAGCACCGTCTTCAAGTTTGTATTGAGCTCTTTTATTTAAGGCATAAAACAGGATACAGCAGATAGGGTAAGCAACGAGGAGCTCCTCTCTTTAACAAGTCCACATGCCCTAAGAAGTATGAATGCCTCTTCGCATTCATATTGTATACAGATGCCAAAACTCAAATACCAACATCAATGTTAGAAGTGGAAAATAAAACTAATTTGTAGACTTGTTTCATTACAGAATTCCACCCTTCCTACACTTGTCTGCAAGGTGCTCTCAGAGGTAAAGCCCTATGTGCTTGATGGTTTTCTCCATACTCATGTCACCACCCAATCTGCATGAGTTAAACATGAGTTGACATATAGTAGAATATAGTAATTTATTCACGATACTCAATTTTACATTAATTATCTTGGGTCCAGCATCAGAAACCCTTCCTTTATATATTGCTGTATATTGTTATGTAGCCCCTCCCTCCCAGTTATGTCATGGCCTAAACTATGATGTCATGAATCCTTCTCCTCCTAGAGCATTCTGAGAGACCAGGGCCCATATGCAATTAATTTTTTCAACCGAGTTA